>NW_026924965.1:0-25776 GCF_032062105.1 Saccostrea cuccullata
TTGACATTTCATAAATGTTTGACTGTCAAAATTATGCCCTTTGTCAAAAATTCAAAATTTTGTCTCATTTTCCTACAAATTACAAAATGGTTACCATGGAAACAAAACAGCTTTACTAGATTATTTATTAAATCTGCAAAACCACATATTTTTATTTTTTAAAGTTATAATGAATATATTATCACTGATTTTGTCTTAAATGAAAAGTACGGGAAAAGTGATGATACACATGTATTGAGCTATCCATTATTATGATGTCATTGTGACGTCATAGATGACTAAATTTGCATTGGCATAAAAATTGCTTTGAAACAAATGATTCTATATAGGAGTATAAAGGCTTATAACTTTTTTATTCATAGACCAAATTTCATGAATGATATGTCAATGGACAGGAAATAATCAGTACTTTCTTATTTTACTACATTCGGGGTATTTGTTAACTTAATTTTTGGTCATTTCTGGAGAAACTATGACTTATAGGGTGAAAAATGGTCATATTTTGTGCGGAAATACATAAATTTTTTAAAATAAGTGAAATTGACCCAATTAAATGCTTGATTATGATTTGACTATATGTACTTAAAGTTATGAAGCAGAATAAGAATGGTATAAATGTGTTAATAAGCTAAAATTTGACTTAAAACTTGGGAGCAGTTTTGGCTAGATTGGAGCATTTTTTAAGGATATTACACATGGAATTGTAAATGCTGTAAAATCTGAATTAATGGTTGAATTTTCATGAAACTTGGCATGATGTCTCTACTTATGCTCTAGATTGACAAACAGTGTGAAATATTGTAAAATCAAAAAAATGCTTTCTCATATTGGGTACATCCCACTAATTATTTTTAGAATCGGTAGGAGAAGAAAGTAGTGCAGAAAAAATTACAAGTTCCTTAATTTGCAGACTTGCATAAAAAAAATTGGGCAGATGTACTGAACTGAGCCTCACACTTGTTAATTAGCAGTATCTTTCCTACCAAAAGCTTGGCAAATGTAATTTATCAAGAATATCAGCCGAATTATTTTATGTATTATAACGCCAGTGAGAACTCTGAAATCCGCTACTTTCACTTTCATTTTTAGAGGTTCTCGCAGACAGACGCATTTTGCCGGAAAACGAATCTGACATGCCACCTCGAGATTTTAACCAAGGAAAGACAAGTTGATGTGCTTTGATTTGAGGGGTCACTCACTTCTGAACGAAAATTAGGGACATCGCTATGAGAAGAAACGTTAACATTGTCGCCTATGGGAAAACAATTAGTGGACTGTACCCATCTCGACGCAAAATGTAATAACGCAAAATGTAATAATCTGAAAATTGTGTTATTACATTTTGCGTTATTACATTTTGCGTTGATCTCGACGCAAAATGTAATAACGCAAAATGTAATAATCCTCAAAAGTGTGTTGTTACATTTTGCGTTATTACATTCTGCGTTGATTTCAACGCAAAATGTAATAACGCAAAATGTTATAATCCAGGTTTATTACATTTCGCGTTGTTATTACATTTCGCGTTGTAACAATGCTTACTCCTCTAGGTACCCGTTCCAATCTCTGGATCTCTGGGATTCCCGGGGGGGGGGGGGGGTCCGTATTTATGCCCTGCCCACATGTTTGTATTGTTTGTATATTTTTCGACATAAATCAATACTCATTATCCTCACTTTTTTTTCATTTCAGAAATATTCAACTTTTAGATAGAATGGGTTCAGACGCCATTAAAAAACACAATGCATTTACTTTTCCGTAATTTAAACACAATACCTCGGATTGAAACCTGGTCCGTTCATATTTAAAAATAAATCTTTATAGCTAGAATCATTTAATATAAACGTACCCATTTTCGACTAAATAAGTCTAAAAACAATTTTCAATCAATATGCCTTTCAGAACAATATATGAATCTAATATGTTGAAGATGACATTACCGACAACATAATTTTAGAAAAATCAAACTTTTCCGGGTGATTGTCCTCGCCTTGTACACTTTTTTCTCTCTTTTATAAATCTATGATAAAGAGATTATAATGCAACTTGTGTAATATTTCACTTATTTTCACACTATCATTAGACATCAGAACTTAATTAAAACTAAGAATCTGAAACAGAATCTATGAAGATAAAAGTTTAATTAAAATTTGGCATTAAATCCCCATAGACAGATCCAGAAAAGCGGATAAAGGTTAGGGGATCAAGACCTGATAATTTTTTCAAATTCACTAAAACTTAAGAATATTAAAGTAATCATATCAAAATAACCCCCCCCCCTCCCTCCTTCCCAAGAAACGCAAACTCTTAACAGTCAGTCTACGATAAAAAGAATATAGTTACCAGAAGTTCACCGATTTTCAGGGATATGTTATGATTTCTATGAAAAAAGATCCATGCATTTCTTTGAGAAATGTGGTAACCATTTGTTTTCTTTTTATTACATGAATTTCTTTTAAATATTTCATGCAATCTCTTCTTAACGCTTATTTGAGTAAATGAACGAAGCGGCATTACGATTTGAAGTTGAATGCGTTTTAATTAATCATTAAATTATCAAATCAAAACTTAGAATGCATATATATGCCACTAAATATTTACAAAACCCTGTGTATATGTAAAGTCTAAGAGTTGAAATCGATCTTTAAAATTTTACAATATTACATGTAAATTGGTGAGCAACATGAAAATTCTTAATTCGGTATGTTTTTGTTGATGAATGACTGTCATAAGTTGATAGGAAAAATGAGAATATATATGGAAGAATGTAGCTTGTCCACCAATTAAGCCGACCCCATCCCCAACCATAAAATAGGATTTTTGTATTGGGATCTTTTAGTGTTATGGACAACAATGTAACCCCCTCCCGTTTCCCGAAGAAATTTATGCTTGAGCAATCCTTTATTCCGGAATGAAAAAATGGAACTTAACATATAAAATAACAAAATAAAAACGTCATTACAGTTGCTTCCATTAGAAATTAAAAAAGATACTGTCACGAAAGGTTCAAAATGTTATAGATAGGGGTATAATTTATTTTATTAAAAGAAAAATAAGTAACGTCAGGTGCCTGTGTGTTTGTACTCTCCTAAGTAACTTACCAAGAGGCCACACTACTTTTTCTATAATTTATATACTTAAATACATATGTATCACACTCACCGATTGAGCATAAAATGCTTAAGGTGAGCATATGACACATGGACCTCCTACGGACTGGGACATTGTTGAAATGTAAGAGGAGTCTTGGGAAGAAAATATTGTACAGTACTGTTGTAAACACAAAGTAACGTCAATAAATTATTTTACTAATTGCACTAGGCCTAAATGCTATATGTATTCTCGAAAAAAGTATAGCTGTCATGACAACAAAGATAGCTTTCTGGATATTTTCTACGCAAACATAATATAGCTCTGGAAAAGTTGGGTAGGTGCATATTTGATGTAATTGCCAGGTTATAAAGAAGACCTTGTGGTCGAATTTGATAGCTTACGTTTGATAAAGATTCATATTAAACATTACAATAAATGTTTTATTGAAATAATGTCAACAGTCCATTCCAGAGGATGATTAGTCGAAAAATGACCATTAGATGCGTGAAAAACGCGTGCTACAGATGTTTATGGAGGGGTAGATGAAACAAAAATATGATTATCTTTAAATATACCAAGAAGAAGTCTCATATTGGTTGAAGTAGTTTTATTATCAGTAAGAAAACGTATATAAAAGCACATTTTTTGTCTAAATGTGCAGACAGAAACTTCGAATGACTCAAACAAATATAGCTAGTGATCCAAATCAAGTAGATTTTCGAATAGCACTTTGTATACAGTGACCTCTAGATGCTTCTACACATGTATATCAATATCGCTAATCATAGCTCTGCTATTCTGAATGATAAAAAAAATTATATTATAAAAATGAGTTCAACATTTTTTAAGTGAAATCACGAACAACTTGAATTCCGACAATTCAGTTTCGTAATATTACCTAGTCACAGTGTACCCAATGTTGTGCCATGTTCATCCCCAAGAGTCATGATTTGAACAAACTCAGCATGTTGAAGAATGTTTTTTTTTGAATGGGTGTGTATCTTCTAATATATGCCAAAAAAAACAGTATGTGGGAAAACGAAAGTAATTTGCATAACCGGAATTTCCCGATATGTATAAACTACCTGATACCTGCATAGAAAATTGATGTCCCTGACATATTATACTAATTAGTAGAGATTCCTTATATTTCCTTTTTATATGAAATAAAATGGTAGATAAAAATTGTATATAATTTAGTATTATTTTAAAAGTAAATTGCAAAGGCCCCCATACCAATATCAATAGTCCTCGCCCACTGATGACGAAAACGAAGACTGCCGCACGAGATTTACAAATAATTGGCCACCTTAGCGGTAGACACATCAACAACGCGCATGTGATTTACGTGCATATAAGGCCTCCTTAGCTCCTGACTATCGATTTGCCTCATTTACATTCCGGTATGAATTAGCAAGTAATCAACGTTAACTTTCAAAGAGTTATCACAGAGAAAACAAATAAAAATGGAAATGTTTCTATATGAATATGTTTAATAATGGTTTACTTGTTCTAAATAATTTTTAAAGATATTTTCTATATATTACTTTGGTAAACATGACCCCCTATTGTGACCCTGCCCTACCCTCGCGGGTTCTGATAGGAACAAATTTGAATGTAAATATGTCATGAGGCTTTCACATAAGTTTCATCTTTCCTGGGCCAGTGATTTTGAGAAAAAGATTTTTAAAAAGATGCCACCAAATTGTCACGAATTCTTGAATATTACCCTTTAAAAAGCGCAGCACTTCCTGTGAACAAAAATTCTAGAAAAGAATACCTAGTAAAAAGTTTGGATGATAATATTGGCCAAGTTCTTGAGAAGTTGAAAATGTGAAGTGTACAGACGAGAGACATGCAGCAGGAGCGGGCACCGAACACTCTTTGATCAGAAAAGTTCATTGGAGCCTTTTTTTCAAGTGACCTAAAAAGCCCTTGATCAACATAAATTAACATTTCCCTCAAGTTTTTGTTAACATAAAATAATACTTGAAATTTGTTTTTAAATCTCTTATTCAGTCTTTAAACTAACCCCAATGCTTTTCTTAAATTATAATTACTTAAATGAATGTATATTTGCCTGTAAAGAATATCTGTTTTCTTTTTATTTTATTTTAATATTGATTACCGGACACTGAGACATTTATTTCATTTTTTGGATATACATGTATATATAAATTTCCTTATACTTGTACTGAGTAAATACATTCTAGCTAATTAAAAAGTACTTTTTCATAATCAGATGAGGAAAAGAAAGAAAAAAAACCCAGAGGAAACTGGGTTGTCCGACATTTGAAAAGAGTTTTGTACTTTTCAAAGGATTCTAATATAGCGGGTCTTTACTAGGTAGCCTTTACAAAAATCTACGTACAGTGTAAATGTGAGGTAAATAATTATTAATAGCTTTTTTTCTATTAACAATCTCTCCCAAAATTTCAAATTTGAATAATTTGCGCATTTATGTTCTATTTTTCTTGAAAATTCTGCTTCCTGCCACCACCCCCCCCCCCCCCCCCCCGAAAAAAAAAATGTATAGAAAATTTAAGATACTAGGAATGAGATCAGCCTTTGCATCGAAAAACAGCGAGATTAATCTGCAAGAAAAACTTACGTTTCATACAACAAATGCAATGTCATATTATCCGTCATTTCTGTGAAAGTTCTTTTATGTGTTTGACAAATTATATCGGCTGGAAAAAAGGAAGTGGCTTCTACAGATATCCACAGGTATATATCACTGCTAAGAGTTTCTTTCATCTCATCTGTACAATTTACTATAAGTAAAAAAGAAAGGAACGCATAATTGATCACGAAATCATATGTGAAAATCTCTGATTCTGTGTGTATTTTATTTCATGTCATGATGAAAATAAACGTATTCTTCATACGATCTCTTTAGAGCATATGGCTTTGTACCGAAGATTGCAAGAATCATCATACCATCCGTTTTCACGCTTCCTAACACATGCATGATCCGTATTATACATGTACGTGCTATTATTTGGTTGCCCAAAAGCCCAGTTTTTATATACAATGGATCTATGCATCATATCAACGAATTGTTTTTCGGTATACTTATAACGAATGTCAATTCAATAGCCATGTCCAAAATACCTGTAATACAAAATAAAGTATTAATAATGAACATAATCTAATCTTGATTGTGATGAAGTTGAGTTTTGTTTAGTTTATATCATGTTTGATTTTGCATTTTCATTGTGAGTTTTGGTGGTTATGCATTTCCGTACTTTTGAGGGTGTGTATATGGGCGCACTTGTTTCATAAGCCGGGCCAAACCGGTTAATATTCCGGAAGCGGGCAAGTCACTTGTTTCAAATATTTTTAAGCCGCCGGGCGGTCAGAAAGTAGCCCGGATCGCCCGAAAAATTTCGGCATATTGACCCGGTTAGTGTCGCTGAAACGAGTGAAAAATAAGCCGGAAAAGGCTGGTATTGGTGCTGTTGCTGTAAAAAATTTCTCAGAACGCACGAGAACAACGATTTAGTGGATATATTTCGTTTTAATATTTACTAGATCAATATGTCATGTGATAAAAGTGAACCGGGTGCATCGCTCGGCTGTCTGAAACAAGTTTTTTATAAGTTAAATTTAGAAAACTGGTTGGGTCAGAAGGAAACGAGGCGTGGCAGTGAAAGAGTCTTGTACCACGCCACGTCTACAGTTTTGGTCACCATGGACGTTCTTTATTTATGGTGAATTCTAGACAATAAGTCTTCAAAGTGAGCCAGGGAATTTTCGGTGAAATTCTGTGTGTGGTCATTTCTGTATTTCTTCAGCCGGTAAGCTTGTTTTTGTTACTATTTATAGGAGTTTGTTACTTTTTGTCTATATACTTGTTCTGTGTTAGGTATGTAAGAGGGCGAAGTGGATTTTGCATCGGGTTCAAGATTCAGATTGAAATTTTTTATAAAGTTTACAAATTATGAAAAGGAAAATTATTTTTATGTTTATATCCTTTTTGAATAACTGAAATAACGTTAGTATTTGGCTGTAAGTAATTTTTATAGCGAGCGCAGCGAGCTCAATAGACTAACGTGTAAGAACAGAGGAAAAAAAAAGAAATCTGTACATACGTCAGGCAAATTTCTCTGTGCAACATTCCCAGAATTCCTGCACTACCCAATGTCCTTTGCGCGAATAAATCAAAAATAGTAAAAAAAATAAAGGAACATTGTTTCTTACCGAGAACTTAACGAAATGATTTTGCCTTGCCTTATTCAAAAAAATACCCCCATGCCACAACACTGGCCTTCACCGCCCTTCGGAAATGATACATGTACATATGACGTCACCGGAAACTTCCGAATTTTGACGATATGCTAATTAAGTCATGTCGGTTGCTTCCGTGAAATAGATATTATAATAAATAAATAAACAATAACTTAAAGCATAAAAAGCTTTCAGTTTGTAGAAACTTTCAAAGAAACAAAAAATAACTCTGCAATGTTTTTCGACCAAAATTGTGCTAGGTCTATAGTTTAAACCAGACGCTCGGCCGTTTCCGTAGGCTCCGACGAGCTCCGTGACGTCTGTGACGTCACAGCTAGACGAGATGTCTCGTGCGACTTGATGTTTGAAGTGGCTGATCAATTTTTTAAGTGTTTTGATGGTACAACTGCGCTCGCCTCAACGGTCACACCGTAAAACATATTAATTTATTTGTTATACTTGTGAATCTGTCCACTGATTGGTCAATTTACCGACTGTACAGTAGGCCATCTTTTGGCGGTATTTTCACAGTAGATGTTGACCAGTGAAGACGTGTGTCGCCTTTTTGTCTGATATATGTGAGTAATGATATTTTTGTCTTACATTCATATTAGACTAGGTACTTATGCCACAAGTGAATGATTATTCTATATTTTGTGAAATATACAACTGTGTAATTTCCCAATACGCAAGTTTCGAGATTATCTCCCTTGGTGCGCTCTTTCGTTAAGGAGGGGAGTTTCGTTGCCGCGTAAACAAACAGGTGGGACGTTTATATATTGGATACATTGTATCATCGATATACTGGTTTATCATAACTACATGATTGTCAGGATGCACTCTACATTTCGAGAATAACCGAATTAATTTAAAGAAGTCATTTTTTAAAGTTAAAAAATCGTAACAAATAAGAAAATGTCGGTGGATGTGAGACTTTTCAGACGAGGGAAGAAATTAGGACCTCTAATAAAACCGGTACACATGCATCTGATCATTGTACGTAGGCGATCTAAATGACACATTGATTCTTTTCTTTATTATAATTTCAAAAAACCCACAAACTTTAAAAAAAAAAAAAGAAGGTTGTACGATCAAGAAAATCGGTTACTTTTTATTAAGACTATGACGTTTCTTTCGTTTTCAAGTACCTATAATTTAAAATAGATTTGTAAATATGCATAGTTGAACTTGATAAAATCATCAAATGCATCACTGCTTAATATCATTATCTTTTTATAACATTTAATAAATTTTAAAAGCCATAAATATCGTTCATTTACTTATGCACGTTTGTGTACAGAAACAACCTGTCCCACCTCCCTGCCGAAATGGATACTTTTTGCGCCTCTATCGTAGGAGAGTTACAATCTCGAAACTGGCGTATTGAAAGTTGTTTACTACTAGTCAGAAATGATGTCGTGATGTTACCATCTAGTCATTTGTTTATAGGTGTGTTTATAGCTTAAAAATAATAGATGCCCTGATGTTATATATGATTTTAAAAGATTGTTCAATGCAAAACATTTTTATTATAATAGTGGTTCCTTGTCAAGTACATGTATGTATAGTTTGTATGAATTGAGTAGTAAGACCTGATTGTATTTATAGTGAACAGTCCTAGTCCTCTTGTGCGACGACGTCACAGTGACCGGAAGTCATATTCCTTACTTAGGTTTGTGAACTGTGTACATTTTTATTACTTATTATTTATACTGCATATTTATTTCTTGTTTAGATGATCATGATGATATGCTGTATGATGATGATAGGTGTAATAGAAGTCTGACTGTCATAAATATTTCTAAATGAAATGAACATTACTTTTTCCTAATATTGAAATGTCAAGAGGTATTATTGTACTTGTTTACATTTATTTTTTTATGACTTTCACTTTCAATTGTGTATTGTTTATTTTAGGACCACTGTCTTCATATTAACCATTGATATTCAATTATTTGAACATCAAGTCAAGAATAAAAGAACTTTACAAGAACATTATTCTCTTGTGTTACAGGTATGTGGATATACTCTGTTATTTGATAGTATTCTAGAAAAGTCTTTTAATTTATTTTAGTGCATAGGGCATAGAGTATTCGAGGGGCTAGGGGCTTAGGACGGCAGATGTGAGCAGGTGAGTGGTCAGTTTGTGACTAGGACCAAAGCATACGCCGGAAGTGCGGCGGTGGTACTACATGAACGTGTCCTTCGTCATTACAGACCAACGGTAAAGCCATAGCGTCCGTCTAACGGAGGGATAGACGACTACAGAGACGTTGGAAGTGGTTGACCTGTGAGTCCGGCGGTCTTGACTATTAGTGAGCGTTGTGTGGACACAGTGGTGTACGGAAGCCCCGTGGTGCCGATATTAGTGTTGAAATAGGAACAGTTGTCAGACAAACTCCCAATTTGGTTTATTCATTGTTCTCGGGCGTGTCAGTTTATTCTTTATAAAGTTATATTTTTTCTTTCTCTGTGTGAGTGTTTGCGAGTGTGGTGTATTTAAGGTTTTTGTCTATTTCTTGTTTGTTTATTCATTTGTTTGATATGTAAAGTAAGTTTATTTTTGTTTAATTGATTCTACAGTTTTCGTTTTCTTCCGGACTTACACAAAATCCAAAAGAACTCATTACATTGATCTTAACCGGGAATATTAAGAAGTATTTAATAATAAGTATAAAATTAAACAAGTCTGCCGAAATACGCAGGGACGTAGCATCCGGGGGGGGGGGGGGGCAGGGGGGCCTGGACCCCCCACTTTTTTCCCCAACATAACCTTTACTATATTTACTATAGTAAATGTTCATTGATGGGATGGTTGGCCCCCCCACTTTATAACCATAGTATAGTGACAGCAAGGATTGTAAGGAAAAAATTTGAAGTGATAGTAAGTTGGCTTTGAAAAAAGTTGGCCACTACCCCCCCCCCCCCCCCCCTCTCCCCGTGCGTAGTTGCACCTATTAATCGTGTTTATCACTTCATATTTCTGCCATCCGGGCAACCGATCAATTAACTTAACCAATTAAAAATGACGATCTTTTCCGAACTTGGGTCAAAAGACTGATTTAACTACGGAGGCCTATTAGTGTTAATTTTCAAAAAGTAAAATAAGAGGAAGGGTAAGAATTCGCTTTTATTTCGTTTATTTCGTATGCAATGGCTTTATTTTTTACAAAAGTACAATATGCAGTGAATTCATGATAAAATAATTGCTCGAAAACTATAATCTTGGAATAAAAACAAGAATAATTGCAAATGTCACTTTGTAAATCTTTTATTCAAAAATATTTAATAAATATAGTAGATACATCATAGATATGCATACTAAACCACAAAGGGTCGCACAGAAATCGTTACTTCATCCTAAAAGAAAATAAAGAATAAATGTTACATTCAAATGTAGAAAAATGAATATTATAGCAATAAGTGCCAACCATACGAATAAGATACGAGGAGCTCGTGTTTAACGGGATTTTATACAGATTTATATAGACGCAGATTGAAAGATCATTTGAAAAGTTACTTCTCTAGACTAACACCTCTTGTTTAAATATATTTTTTACCGAACTATACACAACAAAATAATTTTTCGTATTGTTTGAGCAAATAGTTCGGCCGTCACGAACAACTGTGAGTTTGGTTTTTATGAAGTTCCAAAGAAATTCCACATGGAAAATTGACTAAATTGTATTAAATGCGCGAGGAATATGTTAATTAAAATTCCCCAATGCCTGAATAAATGCTCTTTTGCTTTATTTTAATAAAAATTGGATTTGAATAAAAAAGACCACCATTTGGTAGGTAAAAGAGACGCCGGTATGGGCGATTGACCACCAAACGGGGGTTAAATGACCATTTGGGGGTGTGTGCCCAACCTGTTTAAATCATGTTTGTGATATGATCCTTGGCTAAACGGACTTCAAGTATTTCTCGGAAAGATGCGAATGTTTTGTCATAAAAGTGTACTTTTATGGTAGAGTGGGTCTTCGCTCCACGTCTTTGTTACAAACGAAAAATGTATATTTCATTGCAAACTTTTAAGATCCTCTTTCAAAAAAATTGAGCGAAAACCCACTCATAATGAAAAAAATTTGTTCAAGTACGAGAAAATGATCGTTATTGTTCTTTTTAGTGTATGTATGCTTTTTCAAAGGCAAATATTTTCAGTCTTTGTGAGATTTTTGTAAATTGTACAGATTTTACATTAAGTACCGGGGTATACTTTAATATTAGATGTAATATCAAATAAAATTTGGATATAATTAAGAAAAATGTTTTCACATCTAAACCGTCGCATTATAGACACTTCGTCCGCCTTACCCCCCCCCCTCCCCCATCTTCCTCCTGACACATCATTTTATATGTAAGTAGCCTGTTTTGGGTTTATAATTGGTCATACTCAGAACATTCTCTTTAGTAAGGAATAAGTTGCGAGACATAAACAGCGCATGCATGTATATTAAATATAACAACATACCTGAGGAAAGTTTACGATGGAAAGATAAATTCCTCTCGTTTGTCATAAAATTTAGATGTAAGTTTGCCTTTGTCATCTTCAGTCAGTAAAACATCCAACTATGGAACAGAAGTGGCAGATTCTGAAGTGTCTTTTATTTCAAATCTACTCGGAAACATTTAGTCGGCAATATAAATGGAAATGAATCAAATGGAGGCAGCCATTCGACGTATCTGGATAAACATCCCGATTTATTATGTTCAGAGCTTATACAGGTCGATCCCAAGACGAATACAGAAAGTTCTAAGGTCAAAAGGCTATATAACTAAATATTAAGGTAAGAAAAAATATTTCATAATTTTATTTCTGTGTTTTATTTTCCCGAAGCGTCTCGTTACTACGGCGGCCATTTTGAATTTGGACGAACACTTATGTCACATCTATGTATATTATTGTTTGATTAAAGGTCATCTATATATAACGCATTCCAAAATCAAAACAGAAAATCTTTTTTTCTGTTTTAAGCATTTTGCCCTTAGGTATTGACAAAACTCAACAAATAACACAGTTTACAAGATATTTATTGGTGCAAATACTAAAAGTTAAAAGAACGCAAATCATCGTTTACATAGCTAGTTTTACGGAGTAAATTTCCTCCCAAAAACTATCACTGAAACAGTTTTCACTACCACATTACAATTTGAAAAAGGCAAAAATCTACAGGGTAAATTTCCTCTCAAAAATGACACTGATACAGTTAACATTCAGTAGTCAATTCAAAAGCGACTATCCATGATTAAACAAGGTTTTACAGAGTAAATTTCCTCCCAAAGAATATCACTGATAAAGTATTCACTACAAGAATTACAATTTGAAAATAGCAAAAAATCTAGAGAGTAAATTTCCTCTCTAAATGCACCTTGGTGCATTGTACATTCAATATTTCAATGCCAAATCAACCATCGTTTACATTGCTAGATTTTACGGAGTAAATTTCCTCCCAAAGATTTTCACTGATACAGTGTTCACTACTTTCATTACAGTTTGTTATAAACAAAAATCTAGAGAGTAAATTTCCTCTCTAAATTCACGTCAGTGTATTGTACATTCAGTATTTCAATGCCAAATCAACCATCGTTTACACAGCTAGATTTTACGGAGTAAATTTCCTCCCAAAGAATTTCACTGATACAGTGTTCACTACTAACATTGCAAATTAGTACTAACAAAAATCTACAGAGTAAATTTCCTCTCTAAATTCACGTCGGTGCATTGTACATTCAGTATTTCAAAGCCAAAGAAACCATCGTTTACATAGCTACACTTTACGGAGTAAATTTTCTCCCAAAGAATATCACTGATACATTGTTCACCACTACATTTCAAAATAGAAAAAAAAAGTCTACGGAGTAAATTTCCTCTCAAAATGCACGCCGCTGCATTGTACATTCAGTATTTCAAATCAACCATCGTTTACACAGCTAGATTTTACGGAGTAAATTTCCTCCCAAAGACTATCACTGATATAGTGTACACAACTACATTACAATTTGAAAATAGCAAAAATCTAGAGAGGAAATTTCCTCTCAAAATGACATTCATACAGTAAACATACAGTAGTCAATTCAAAAGCGACTATCATTTATAAAATAAGACTTTACGAAGTAAATTTCCTCCCAAAGAATTTCACTGATACAGTGTTCACTACTTACATTACAGTTTGTTATTAACAAAAATCTAGAGAGTAAATTTCCTTTCTAAATTCACGTCGGTGTATTGTACATTCAGTATTTCAATGCCAAATCAACTATCGTTAACATAGCTAGATTTTACGGAGTAAATTTCCTCCCAAAGAAAATCACTGATACAGTGTTCACTACTATCATTATAGTTTGTTTATAAAAAAAATCTACAGAGTAAATTTCCTCTCTAGATCCACGTCGGTGCGTTGTACATTCAGTATTTCAAAGTCAAAGAAACCATCGTTTACACAGCTAGATTTTACGGAGTAAATTTCCTCCCAAAGAATATAACTGATATAGTGTATACAACTACATTACAATTTGAAAATAGCAATAATCTAGAGAGAAAATTTCCTCTCAAAATGACATTCATACAGTAAACATACAGTAGTCAATTGAGATGCGACTATCCTTTATATAACAAGACTTTACGGAGTAAATTTCCTCCCCAAGAATTTCACGGATATCAATAGAGTGTTCACTACCTACATTACAGTTTGTTATTAACAAAAATCCAGAGAGTAAATTTCCTCTGTAAATTCACGTCGGTGCATTGTACATTTAGTATTTAAATGCCAAATCAACCATCGTTTATGCAGCTAGATTTTACGGAGTAAATTTCCTCCCAAAGACTATCACTGATATAATGTTCACTACCACATTACAATTTGAAAAAGGCAAAACTATACAGAGTAAATTTCCTCTCAAAAATGACACTGATACAGTTAGCATACAGTAGTCAATTCAAAAGCGACTATCCTTGATATAACAATATTTTACGGAGTAAATTTCCTCCCAAAGAATATCACTGATACAGTATTCACTACAACAATTACAATTTGAAAATAGCAAAAATTTACAGAGTAAATTTCCTCTCTAAACTCACATTGGTGCATTGTACATTCAGTATTTCAAAGCCAAAGCAACCATCATTAACATACTAGATTTTACATTCATTATTCGCAGATAGAAAATAAACATTATATATAGAAAACAGCAGAATATCAGAGGGTTAATTTCCTCTTTAAAAAACTTTTTACAGGAAATAAACATACATTTTACATCTTATTCAAAAAAAGACTTTCAAGGGACATTTTTATCTCAATATACTAATGAAGAAATACATTATTATTTAATCTATAAATAAACAACAAATAATCTATACAAACACATACAGTTTTTTTGACTGATTTCAAGGCGTATTCAACGAGGGAAGGGGGTTCAGTGCGCATGCAGTAGCATGGTGATGTCACAAACAATATCTCAAAGTAAGTTGAAAACTGTATTGTCCAGTCTATATCCGCGAAGAAAAAAGGTGAAGGAGGCAAGTCCCTCTCTTGATTATTGTCGAACAGTTTGATTTCAAACACATCTATCACATCTACTTTCTTTGACCGAAGCGATACTTCTATGCCTTCCTTATGGCTGATGCCATTGAACACTTGCTGAATGCATTCCCAACATGTCCAAAGGAAATATGGCCGCCATATTTTGAACAAATCCATAGTTGACCTATTGATAAAATTTTTAAACTCGTAAATCATCTCATATAATTGTTTTCAAACTTTCAATTTTTCAAAACTCATGGGCATTTATTTCTTCAGGCATGCCGGATTACATAATGTGCACCACAGTCAAGTAGTGTTGCTTGCACAATTTTTGTAAAATCGAAAAATAGTTCTTCCGTGGGTTTTCCGTATGAAAATTTCATTCATCTAAAGAACGCGTACATATACCCTCAGTCTTCACACACGTTTCGACAAACTAAGACAAGATAGATTTATTTGAGAATGATGTCCCTTTATCATATAAATCCAGATCATATACTATTGCATGAAACACGATTTTGCATTCAGATGAGTTCAGACAGGACATATGCAATTAAAACACGTATTACTACCGCCATTATTTTTAAAAGGTTCAGAGAGGCTAATGATAACATGTACATGCATGCGGGTAGTTTTACTGCAAATAAAATGATAGCTAAAGTGTTTAGCATTTCACATGTTTCACACAATAAAGAAAGCAACCACCTTGACCAAGGATCGAAATCCTCATGAACTGTAGTTAAGGGTAGAATTCATCTGAAGACACTACCTTAATTACACTTCATCGTAACATGCACATAATTATATAATTGCAAATTTACCTTTATTGTTCAATGGTTGGTCTTGGTTTCCTTATTTCTCCATTCATCAGAAAACAGTCACTTTTATACCCAGTCGTCACTTAAACCAATTCTGAAATAATTGTGTTCACAAAATGTGGGGCAGTGTAACTTGGATTTCTTTCTCTAACTTGTTTCGTGTTCTCTGTGACTTTGAAGTAGATGAACCACTGGGCAGAATGCAAATATCCGATGCCGCCAATTTCAAAACTGCCATACACACAAATCTTATATATGTAGGATATGAATCGGGAAACGGAAAAATAAGCCGTTTTAACACAGAACTTAAAAACAAATCCATCGTTTTCAAGATAAATGAATTAGGTTGTTGTGAGAGAAAATTGTGATAGTCTAATGGCTTCTCATCATTTAACCATTTTCATTTCCGCTGTGAATCCCCGCTGTTACACTTGTAATCAACCCTTTGCATTGGATAGAGCTGCGGCCATGTCAAAATAAACTGGCCTAAATTAAACTGTAATTTCAACATTTTCTCACCTCCAAAATCTAAGCCTGTGAAACGCACTAGTTGCCACACTATTACTTACAATTTATTGATATTTAACATTATACTCTGTTGTGAGTGCATTAACCTTATGTACTCGTGTCGTAGAATTTATTATTTTTTGTAAATACATATGAAATATGCGGTTCCAAAGATCATGAAGATGTGAAAAAAATCACGGACAATTATTCCTTTTCGATGATATATCTACACTTACACAATTAGATTAAAAAAGAGAAAATAAGCTTTATAAAAACACTTATTTTTGACAATAGAACTCTAACATTGTAAATGATTTGCTATCTTTATGCCAGTGTCTTTCGATCCTATTGTAATTTATTATTTACAGTTAATCGGATGCCAGACTGCAAAAATTGTAAAGAATGATTGTAAAGATTTAATAAGATATATATTATTTTATGTAGCGTAATTACAGTTACACAATCTGTCTATTTCATGTATTTCTTCTTTTTAATTTAAACATGCCTTTTTTAAACTTTTAACACTAACACTGTACAATTTGTATATTCACAAATTTAAAGAAATATAAATGTATTATGTAATCACTTCACCATGTAATCCCTACACTATGTAATCACAGGGGAACTTGGATAAGGCCGAGATTATCTTTTCTTTTTCACAGGCTGATATCGATTATTTTTATTAAGTTGAATTCCCGAAAGTTTAAGAATTACTCTCTTTGTAATGTTAAATAATTAAAAAATGTACAGATAGACTAAATTATTTTTGAGAAAATTGAAAGAAAAAACTGTTCTTAGCAAAACTTTTCGACAACAGATCTTGCATGTCTTGTCGAAAGGGTTCTAGAGAATTGCTATTATTAGGTACATGAAGTTGCCAAAAAAATGGACATTCTGTCTTAGTTCAAATATAGGGTCTACAAAATTACTTTCTTTATTCCATGTTATGCAAAACAATCCCACACAGTTAAGTACATGTGGTTATCAGATCCTCCATCCATTAATTCTCGATTAGGAGCAATATGTGCTCAGCATATATTCTTTAGGTCTAATGAGGTATCACATTGCCCATCCTGCCGAAGTCGCAATTACTTTCAGTCACTCAATTAAGTGAAAAAAATACACTTTATTGCCTAGATATCAAGAAAAATTTTGCTTAAATAAAAGAATGCATTTTTTTAAATTCTAAAAATGATGTACATATAAATTTGAATTTTTAAGTCAGCAACAAAATTTTATCAGTATTGCTTTTTCCTTATTAATTATTTTTATTATACATGTTATACATTTTTCAAAGTTGTTTTTAGAAGTATAGATAGATATCTTTTCAAAGAAAGGAAACATGCCAAGAAAACCTATCTGGACAGCGAACTCAATAAAAGCTGAATTAACGTTAATCTGTAAAACTTCCCCGAGAGATTTTTGCACGGCAATTAATGTCTACAGTTAATTGGGTTTAAAACAAAGGTACAAAACTAATTATTTAGAATCCCTTGCACCCATTCTTTTTTTTTGGGGGGGGGGGGTCATATTAATCAATTATTGTAAAAAAAAAGTAAATTAAAGAAAAAGACAGTTATAAAAATTATTAATTTTACAATGCTGTGGGAAACTAAATCGTTAGTAGAAATAAGCTGTCTTTCAATTTTTGTTTTACGTATTTCCATATAATTCTATTTCCCTTTGTATGAATTAACTTCGGATCCGATATAACTTGGTAATTTTGGAAGTACTGCAAGTTGAATTATTGGGAAAAGGGTACGAAATTCCCGGAAGTTGGTATCATTTCCTGGTTAAACAAGAGGGAGGAGGAGTACTAAATCGGTAGAGGTATCACACAGGTAATTGACCGATCAAAATAAACTTAGTCAAATATCAAATTGATTTTCCTTTCTTTTGAAACGTTTTTCTATTCTCTTCCAATCCTTTTTTACAACTTTTGTACCTGTGCCTAGTAAATTTTATGTACTTTTTGAACAAATAAAGGTTTTTTTTTAAATGAGCTTTTTTCGGGCATCGGGGGCTACAACCTGTGATGCACTAGGAATGTTTATAAAGACATTAAAAAACGCGTGAATTTGAGGTAGCCCTGTTTGCAAATGGAAAAAGTCAGAAAATGCCGCGTAGGTACCGTTTTGTGTGTGAGGATGTTTTAGCTAGTGTGACAGGTAATGTTTAACATCTCCTGTTAAATATTTTTTTTTCAAGTAAACAATTACCAGATTCTTTTTTTTTTTACGATTTGTTTGGTGAAAACATTTACCGTTGTGATACCTAGACACATCCTGATTGGCTATGTTAATATTTTCATTTTAATGTAAAGATTTCACTGATAGAAATAAATGAAGGAATGTATCAAGTATTTTTCTTTAACCAAAAAAAGCTGAAAACCTAGGATCCACCCTCCTGAAATCAAAATCTACTGCCGTAAACTGTCTTGCCAGCGTTTAGGGAATACGGGTGATTTGCATCAATTACACTTTTATTGACTTCATCGGGCGCGTCAATCGGACAAGATTTCTTTGAATGTACATGTTTACTGTTCATATTTTTGTTACATCTTGAAAAATAAATATTTTCATTAATGTATTAATTAATATACTGTCACATCAAATAAATATACATATGCGATACATGTAGTAGTATAATATATGTAAAACATGTAACTTAGTAAAATGCAATAAACTTCAATGGATTTACATAATTAACAATTTCTCAGACGTAACTTTACGCTTTCAGGTTTGATAGATAATATATTAAGATGCTTACAAAATTTTGAAATAACGGTTTTATAGTAATTAAGATCAGATGTTATAACACCCAAAACACCATTATCGAATACAAGTCGTAAATAGGAATAGAAAATACAGGCATATAAAAGGGAGGCGATATACTAGTATATATTTTTTTTAATTTAATTTTTAAATGATTTACATTATTTGAGTTTTTAAAATTAAAAGCTTAAAACAAGTTTTAGAAGTTTTGCTTTTGTGTTAGCTTTTTTTAAAGTCTATTTTTCTCTTTTTTGACCCCATGATGTTAGTGTCGATAGGTCAACTAAAACGAATAACAGTCAATGATTTTTAATCACATCTTTGAAACCTAAATATCGGTAATTGCTGCATGAAAGATAATGTCTATGCAATTGCAGCAGAGTACACATATCAACAAAATGTAAATAGCTAACTGAGGCGACTTATGATTTTTTAGGGCTTAGATTTTGATGGTGAAAAAATATGGAACTTACAGCTTGATTTAGGTCAGAATATTATGACATGGCCGCAGCTCTATCCAATACAAGGGTTTGATTACAAATGTAACAGCGGGGATTCACGCACCGGAAAAGAAAATGATGAAATGATAAGAAACAGACCATCTCAATTTTCTCTTACAACAACCTATTGACGCTAAATCATTCATTTATCTTGAAAACAATGAATTTGTTTTCAGGTTCTGTGTGAAAACAGTTTATTTTTCCGTTTCCGGTTACATGTGTATTATCCCCACATGAGGATTTGTGTGTAAGGCAGTTTTGAAATTGGCGGTATCGGATATTTGCATTGTGCCCAGTGGCTTCTCCACTTCAAAGTTGCAGGGAACACGAAGCAAGTTAGAGAAAGAAAACCAAGTTAGACCGCCCTTCAATAGGTGAACAAAATTATTTCAGGAGTGGTTTAAGTGACGACTGGATATATAAAAGTGACTGTTTTCTGATGAATGGAGAAATAAGGAAACCATGCAAGACCAAACATTGAATATTAAAGGTAAATTTATAATTTATATGTATATATGTTACGATAAATGTAATTGAGGTAGTGTCTGGCATATGAATTCTATCCTTAACTACAGTACTAGTTCCATGAGGATTTCGATCCTTGGTCAAGGTGGTTGTTTTCTTTATTGTGTGAAATACTAAACACTTTAGCAATCAATTATTTGCAGTAAAACTACCTGCATGTACATATTATCATTTAACTCTCTGAACTCCCCTTTTGGCGTTAGTAATTAGTGTTTTAGTAGCAAATGTCCTGTCTGAACTAATCTGCATTCAAAATCGTGTTTCATGCAAACGTATATGATCTGGATTTATATGAGAAAATTTACATCATCCTCAAAAAAAAATTTATTTGTCATAGTTTGTCTAAATGTGTGTGTAGACTGGGGGTATATATACGTGTTCTTTAGATGAATGAATTTTCCATACGAAAAACCAACGGAAAAACTATTTTTTGATTTTACAAAAATTGTACAAGCAACACTGCTCGACTGTGGTGCGCAACATGTATTCTGGCGTGCCTGAAGAAATAAATGCCCATGGGATTTGAAAAATTGAAAGTTTAAAAATAATTTTATGAGATGATTTACGAGTTTAAAAATTTTATAGGTCAACAATGGATTTGTTAAAAATATGGCGGCCAAATTTCCTTTGGACATGTTTGAAATGCATTCAGCAAGTGTTCAATAGCATCAGCCTTAAGGAAAGCATAGAAGTGGAGCTTCGGTCAAAGAAAGTAAATGTGATAGATGTGTTTGAAATCAAACTCTTCGACAATAATTAAGAGAGGGACTTACCTCCTTCACCTTTTTTCTTCGCGGATATAGACTGGACAATACAGTTTTCAACGTACCTTGAGATATTGTTTGTGACGTCACCATGCTACTGTATGCGCATTGAACCCCATCCCCTCGTTGAATACGCCTTGAAATCAGTCAAAAAAAATGTATGTGTTTGTATAGATTATTTGTTGTTTATTTATAGATTAAATAATAATGTATTTCATTATTAGTATATTAAGATAAAAATGTCCCTCGAAAGTCATTTATTAAATAAGATGTAAAATGTATGTTTTTTTCCTGTAAAAAGTGTTTATTGTATCAATTTATTTTTAGATGTTTATTTTCTATCTGCGAATAATGAATGTAAAATTTAGTATGTTAATGATGGTTGCTTTGGCTTTGAAAAACTGAATGTACAATGCACCAATGTGAGTTTAGAGAGGAAATTTACTCTGTAAATTTTTGCTATTTTCAAATTGTAATTGTAGTGAATACTGTATCAGTGATATTCTTTGGGAGGAAATTTACTCCGTAAAATATTGTTATATCAAGGATAGTCGCTTTTGAATTGACTACTGTATGTTAACTGTATCAGTGTCATTTTTGAGAGGAAATTTACCCTGTATATTTTTTCAAATTGTAATGTGGTAGTGAACACTATATCAGTGATAGTCTTTGGGAGGAAATTTACTCTGTAAAATCTAGCTGCGTAAAAGATGGTTGATTTGGCATTGAAATACTGAATGTAAAATGCACCGACGTGAATTTAGAAAGGAAATTTACTCTCTAGATTTTTGTGAATAACAAACTGTAATGTAAGTAGTGAACACTCTATCAGTGAATTCTTTGGGAGGAAATTTACTCCGTAAAGCCTTGTTATCTAAAGGATAGTCGCTTCTGAATTGACTACTGTATTTTTACTGTATGAATGTCATTTTAAGAGGAAATTTCCTCTCCAGATTTTTGCTATTTTCAAATTGTAATGTAGTTGTGTACACTATATCAGTGATATTCTTTGGGAGGAAATTTACTCCGTAAAATCTAGCTGTGTAAAGGATGGTTGATTTGGCTTTGAAATACTGAATGTACAATGCACCGACGTGCATTTTGAGAGGAAATTTACTCCGTAGACTTTTTTTTCTATGTTGAAATGTAGTGGTGAACAATGTATCAGTGATATTCTTTGGGAGGAAATTTACTCCGTAAAATCCAGCTATGTTAACGATAGTTGATTTGGCATCGAAATACCGAATGTACAATACACCGACGTGAATTTAGAGAGGAAATTTACTCTGTAGATTTTTGTTAATAACAAACTGTAATGTAAGTAGTGAACACAGTGAAATCTTTGGGAGGAAATTTAGTCCGTAAAGTCTTATTTGTCATATAAAGGATAGTCGCTTCTGAATTGACTACTGTATGTTTATCGTATGAATGATATTTTGAGAGAAAATTTCCTCTCTAGATGAAATGTAGTTGTGTACACTATATCAGTGATAGTCTTTGGGAGGAAATTTACTCCGTAAAATCTAGCTGTGAAAAGATGGTTGATTTGGCTTTGAAATACTGAATGTACAATGCACCGACGTACATTTTGAGAGGAAATTTACTCTGTAGAGTTTTTTTTTTCTATTTTGAAATATAGTGGTGAACAATGTATCAGTGATATTCTTTGGGAGGAAATTTACTCCGTAAAATGTAGCTATGTGAACGATGGTTTCTTTGGCTTTGAAATACTGAATGTACAATGCTCCGACGTGAATTTAGAGAGGAAATTTACTCTGTAGATTTTTGTTAGTACTAATTTGTAATGTTAGTAGAGAAAACTGTATCAGTGAAATTCTTTGGGAGGAAATTTACTCCGTAAAATCTAGCAATGTAAACGATGGTTGATTTGGCATTGAAATACCGAATGTACAATACACCGACGTGAATTTAGAGAGGAAATTTACTCTCTGGATTTTTGTTAGTAACAAACTGTAATTAAAGTAGTGAACACTGTATCAGTGAAATTCTTTGGGAGGAAATTTACTCCGTAAAATCTAGCTATGTAAACGGTGGTTGATTTGGCATTGACATACTGAATGTACAATGTACCAATGTGAATTTAGAGAGGAAATTTACTCTCTAGATTTTTGCTATTTTCAATTTGTAATTGTTTGTAGTGAATACTGTATCAGTGATAATTTTCGGGAGGAAATTTACTCCGTAAAATCTTTTTATATCATGGACAGTCGCTTTTGAATTGACTACTGTATGTTAACTGTATCAGTGTCATTTTTGAGAGGAAATTTACCCTATAGATTTTTGCCTTTTTCAAATTGTAATGTGGTAGTGAAAACTGTTTCAGTGATAGGTTTTGGGAGGAAATTTACTCCGTAAAATCTAGCTATGTAAACGATGGTTTGCGTTCTTTAAACTGTTAATATTTGCACCAATAAATATCTTGTAAACTGTGTTATTTGTTGAGTTTTGTAAATACCTAAGGGCAATATGCTTAAAACAGAAAAAAAGATTTTCTGTTTTGATTTTGGAATGCGTTATATCTGGATGTCGAGTTAAGGACCATGACGTGTTTTCTTCTTCTCATGTAAGAGGTTTTAATTAAATATATTTTTTAATTGAAAAAAAAAAGATTTTTTTAAATTCTGGCATTTTAATTTGTTTGCCACCAGTAAATATTTTTTTCTTTATTCAACTAGGGAATGAGCTCAATTTTCTTTTAAGTATTAGTTTAAGTACTAGTATTAGAAAAGGAATAAAAATAATATATAAAACCCAAAACTTATCAATCTATTTTCTAACAAGTAAGCGATTAATTCCTAATATTCCTTATTGGATTCACACAATTTACATGTATTTTCGCATATAATATCAACTATTCAAAGTTGAGATAATGAAGATTCAGGCAAATGACGTCTTAATTGGTGTTTAGTATATTCCGATTAAGTTTGAAAAAAAAATAAAACGTGAAGGCATTTCATAACTTTAAATTAATACACTACTTACCGTGAAAGCATCTTGTCAGTTTCTTCATCTGGAACATCTGTGAGGATACCACCGTGTTTCTGACAATACCTGTGTGCTTCCCAAAAATTCATTTCCGTATCAAGCTTCCAAAAACATCGATCATTGAAAAAAAGTTGAGTCACGCTCGGACA
The DNA here is from genome assembly GCF_032062105.1 of Saccostrea cuccullata. Taxonomy (NCBI): domain Eukaryota; kingdom Metazoa; phylum Mollusca; class Bivalvia; order Ostreida; family Ostreidae; genus Saccostrea; species Saccostrea cuccullata. The sequence continues at coordinate 23,890 of NW_026924965.1, forward strand.
AACATCTATAAAAATCAATTCATTGATAAAAGTATGAACGAGATATGTCATGTTATAAAGAAAAACACCGAGCAATATTAATGTTAATTTAGTTAATATAATAGCAAATATTTCTGTATGATTTCTCTTGATATTGTCTCAATTTTACCCATTTTAAGCAACGCCTATTGAAATGTACGAGCTGACCATTACAAGTGCCATTACAAGTACCCATTATGTACTAAAAGCTGTTCTTATCAGGTAGGATTTTTTTACGAGTAGTATTTACTTAGAAATTGAGAAAAAATGCTAAAATCACTTCAGTGAGAAGTAAGAAAGACAAAGTTGTTTGGAAATGTATAAATCCAATCATGGTGTCTTGCTTTGCAATGACATTTTTAAAAACAAATTTTCTAATTTGATTTTTCGTTGTTCATCAATGCAATGGCTCGGCTGTTAAAGGTCGACAGGAGGAGCTTGGTCCTCTAAGACACCTGATTCTTTCTTTGTTTCCATTTGCCTGCACACAATCTGTATTGTTTATAAGCTTTTGTAGATTGATCGCTGCTTTTTATTTCAGTGAAAGCCTTCTCCTGGTCGAAGATATAGCATATTCAAAAAAGTTTATTAATTTTGTTATTTATTAAGACAAATACACGCAGTGGCTGTTTTTTAAACATTCACAAGTTACTAAAACAAGAAAAAATACGTCAATAAATGTAAAGTTAGCTTCAATATGTAACCTTAATTGTAGGAAGGATAATATTGCAAAGTTTAAAACATTTCTCAAGTTCATTGTCATAATTTTCATCTGAGCTTAAACAGTGGCATCAGTGTACTGAAGTCCTAAAGAGTTAGAAGAAAAGGTCATTGTTTCAAATATATATGTATTTTTTCATCATTACTGTTTTCAAGCAAATCAAAACAATAATTTAAATAATAATGAAAAAAAATGAAATTACAATAATGGAAAAATGCAAGGAACATTGGAAGTATGCAATAACATTATGATAATCATCAGCAATGCAAAATTAATATGCATTGGTTTTGGAAGCTTATATCACTTGTTTAATAGGTCGATTAAAAAACCTTTGACAATACATGTACGATGCACATATCTAAATTTTTCATAAAATTCAGATAGTTATCGATACAAATCAATATTTTTATATGTTTTCCTTCGGGTAGAAAGAGTAAATTAAAATAATTGAATATAGCTTGATATTATCTTGAGATTTAAACTAACATGTACATAAAAGAACATTTCAATTTTTAAAGAATATAATACTCAGTTTTATAGGATGTTCGTAGTCATTAATAAGTTCATTAGTATTGATTTTCAGACGTCACTGTGTCACTTCCATCTTGCACAAAACTAATTAACTGTTTCCCCTCCAACTCTGTTGCGAAGGGATAACAAGTGGAAGTTAACCGAAACTTCAGAAACTCCAGATTTATTTTCCTTTAACTTTTAAGTTTATTACATCTTAGTTCCGTGTGATTTAAATTCGCACAATGTATTAACAGTATCTTCAATATTTAATCTATATAATCTGAAAGCAAACATTTATAATTTTGAAAATTTGTGAATGTTCATTATGATGTTAATTATAAAGTTCACAAAAATGTATAACTGTGTTGTAGACGTTTGTATTTTTCCCTAGCTGAGTAAGGCTTTTGGAAATTGTCATATTTAGCTCTCTTTACCTATTTTTTAAGCATACAGTTTTGTATTTGTATTAATTATTACATATTTTAATACGTGCATTAATTTTATTTGCATAAGTACATTTTTAAAAACATATTAAATTGACTTTCATTACGTTAACTGATTGACCGTTGGCAGGGGATGATTAATTGTCAAAGGAATCTGATCCCGTCTCTGTTTTTAGAGGTCTTTGTTGCCAG
>NW_026924966.1:0-24977 GCF_032062105.1 Saccostrea cuccullata
ACTATGAAGAAGGAATTTTATGGATATACTACCCATATTCTTTACAGGCTTCGATACCCTCATCGTGCAGAATATTGGTGTACAAAGATGTGACTCACGTCCATAGTCACTAGGAGGGTTGATCTGCGAGACCAGTAGAGGGCCTCTTCTTAATGTAGTCCGTGGAGTCCTTGAAATAGGATGGCAAATTCTCTACAAGTGGACGGTGATGTAGATCAATATATTCAGAAATTTCCTCCTAGGGGTGTCCAAATAAGTCTAATTAAGGTGCGACCTGACATGCCTTCTTTGTGTATCTTAGGAAGCAGATAGAATTGTCCTGGTCTACAGTCAATGGGATTTAACGTCTTACAGAAAAAAAGAAATAGAACCAATCTCGTTTTTCTAAAAAAAAAAAATATCAAGAGTTTTGGTAATGATAGTGGAGAATACTTTAGTAAGGTAAGAGTCCAGTTTCTTATAGAAACGTTCGTCCGAGAGTTGTCTTTTGGCCTCCGCCAAGTGTCATTATCCAGTACTACAACTGTTGAACTTTTATCTGCTTTCTTAATTACAATGTCATCCATTTTTAGCTCTACTGGTCAGAGACCAGAAGAGCTTATGCGATAGTAATGCGTCCGTCGTCCGTCCGTCTGTCTGTCCGTCTGTCTGTCTGTCCGTCTGTCTGTAAACAATCTTTCAAAATGCTACTCCTCCTACAGTTTTGTTCTGATTTCAATATAACTTGGCACACAAGTAGACTACACTAAGATACATAATTCTGTGTATCGGTTTCTGATTTCGATGAACGGTGTTGCCGTTGTTACTAAAAATAGAAATTTCTGTGAAATTCTTTCAAAATGCTACTCCTCCTACAGTTTTGGTCTGATTTCAATATAACTTGGCATACAAGTAGACTACATTAAGATACATAATTCTGTGTATCGGTTTTTGATTTCGATGAACGTTGTTGCCGTGGTTACTAAAAATAGAAATTTCTGTGAAATTCTTTCAAAATACTACTCCTACATTTTTGGTCTGATTTCAATATAACTTAGCACACAAGTAGACTACACTAAGATACATAATTCTGTTTATCGGTTTTTGATTTCAATGAACGGTGTTGCCGTTGTTGCTAAAAATAGAAATTTCTGTAAAATTCTTTCAAAATGCTACTTCTCCTACAGTTTTGGTCTGATTTCAATATTACTTGGCACACAAGTAGACTACACTAAGATACATAATTCTGTGTATCGGTTTCTGATTTCGATGAACGGTGTTGCCGTTGTTGCTAAAAATAGAAATTTCTGTAAAATTCTTTCAAAATGCTACTTCTCCTACAGTTTTGGTCTGATTTCAATATTACTTGGCACACAAGTAGACTACATTAAGATACATAATTCTGTATATCGGTTTTTGATTTCGATGAACGATGTTGCCATTGTTACTAAAAATAGAAATTTCTATGAAATTCTTTAAAAATGCTACTCCTCCTGCAGTTTAAGTCTGATTATAATATAATGTGGCATGCAAGTAGACTATACTAAGAACATAAAGAGACTTAATCAAGGATCAGTATTGTTTTTATTTCTGTGGTAAAGTTTTAATTCCCAACTGCTTAAGAACTTTTCCTTCCATTGCTATAAGAACAAACCAGTAGAGCTTCAGTCTCGACAGAGACTTCTGGTTTATTGATCGTAAGGCAGATATCTTTTCCTTACTCAAATTGTTGGAAGTCTTTTCTGGCATTGAGAGGGACGTCTGTATGTCTGACTTAACGGCGTCAATATACGACTCACGCTGGTATTGGTGATAGATATGGCACTAGTTCAGGTTAGATGTTTACCTGAACTAAAAAATAATTACCTCTTGACACTTTGTACCCCTGACACATTCTCTAATCTCAAGAGATTTAGGGGCTTTAAATATGCCTTTGACTAGCTGTTGTTTAAAATTGTCTTTAAATTTCGAAGGTGTTTGGTCAAATGGTATTCAATTGTTTTAAAGCCTAATGATGGAGTCTGCCTCAGCATTGATGACAACTGGTGTTTTTTTCTCCGAGTTTGGAAATGTTCATAGAAACTGGGAGTACACCAGAGTTGTTAGGTGTAACATATTGATAAATTCTTCTAGCAAGTCAATAATTCTTGCCGGCCATACCTGTTTTTTTTTCATATCAAAAAATGATTTAACTACCAAAACACTCTTTAAATAAAAAAAGAGCGCCTTATCCGATAGTTTTAACACAATTTAGTAGTGTATTAGTAGTTCTTCGTCTTTCAAAGAATGCACTTAGGACTTCTGGTTTAAAAGAAATATGATGAAACACTGCTTATCTTAAATCATCGAGACATTCATAGCTGGAATCGGTATCTGAGAAGGACAAACGTTGCCCAATAGGGGCTTGGTGGTGGAGTGGGATGCCGCTCTATAAAGGTATATTTAGGAATATCTTGATACGTCAATCAGCCGAAACATAAAATAAAAATTATCCAGTGATAGAACAAATAACATTTATTTCTTGAACATGTGATATGCTCGATCACACCCGCCGTGTGGCCCTTGTCATGATCGGGAAATATCCGTCATCAAACCAGTGGATAAAACATGGACAGGTAACTTTCTGAAATCTGCCGTCGGATCGATCGCATTTTTAGGTCACCTGAGTTGACCTATTGCTATCTGTTTTTGTCCGTCGTCGTCCGTCGTGCGTTAACATTTGAACATTTTCAGCTTCTTCTCTGCAACCACTGAACCTATTTCAACCAAATTTGGCACAAAGCATCTATGGGTGAAGGGGAACAAAAATTGTGAATTTCATGATCCCCGCCCCCCTGGGGCCCCGAGGGGTGGGGCCAAAACCACTAAAATTAATGCAATCTTTAAAAATCTTTTTCTCTACTTCTGGACATCAAGCAGTCAAACTGTTTGCATGATTGTAATCAGCAATGAGTCCTCTACCAAAGTTGTAAAATTCATGGCCCTGGGGTCAGGGGCTCTAGTGCTAGGGCGGGGCTAAATAAGTAGGTAGTGAAAATGCATTATTTCTTTGAAAATCTTCTTCTCTGCTCCTGGGTATTAAATAAACCAACTAAGTACATAGTTATGATGAGCAAGAGTGCCTCTACCAAAATTTTGAATTTTATGGCCCCAGGGTCAGGGGTTCTGGTGTTAGGGCAGGGCTCTATTGATTATATAGTGAAAATACATTAATTCTTTGAAAATCTTCTCCTCTGCTCCTGGGTATTAAATAAACTAAGTACATAGTTATGATTAGCAAGAGTGCCTCTACCTAAATTGTGAATTTTATGGCCCCAGGGTCAGGGGTTCTTGTTTTAGGGTGGGGCTCTAATGATTATATAGTGAAATGCATGAATTCTTTGAACATCCTGGTTAATATGCTAATGATCTAATTACATATTTAAGGCCAGGATTTATTTTATTTTCAGTTTTACAAACCCTCCGCTCAAGGTTTTGAATGTTCAGAAAAAAATAAAACAATTTTTTTCTTTCCGATGTCAAATTTGAGTCGGGATCGAGATTTCACAATTACGAACTCGCACTTCCGGTTTTAAGATGAAACGGCGGGTAAATAAAGCGAGATCTGAAAGATAGCTTGGTTTAGTGTAAAATTCATCGATACGAGTGCCATTCAAAAAGTTTCACCTGTTCAAAGGACAAATAAAATGCTGACGACTTTGTTGCACAATGACATGCTGGTGAGATAATTATGTATTCGTTTCAAAAGTATCTGTCTGTAAATTATTTTCTTCCCAGGTTTTAAACTGCCCGTGGTAGCTGTTGCATATTGCCAGCGGGCAGCAACATTGTTTAGGTCTCTGTTATAGCTTACAGTCTAAGCATCATTCTTCAGAAAAGGGTGGCTTATGCATTAGATGTAATGAATAAAACTATGGGAGAAGTTCGGTCCATTTGAGGAAGAAATTGTTAAGGCAAGAATATACAAATATATACAGGCATTTAGTATCATTTGTATCAGCCAGAAAAATTATTTTACACTTGATTGAAAAAATGTTCACCCTACACCCGCAATACCCCCTGTCTGTTTTATGATAGGATTAAATTTTAGAACAATGTCTACACATTCACCTAACACATATTAAAAAAATGAACTTTCAAGATATATTGAAAGACTTTTAAAGATTTTTTAAAATATATTTTGACCAACATCACAAAATTTATATTACTTGCCCAAACTGGCAGATGATGAAATAAGCAATTAAATGTTTTACTCTCCTATTTGTAAGCATTATGTGTCCAGTGGTAAGGAGCCTATTATAATAGCATAAAAAAAGAATGTACAAATGCTAATGATTGATTTATCAAAAAAAAATTTTGATTTCCTTCTCCTTTGGGACTTTTTTATTCTCATGTTCAAAACTAAACCTAAACAAAAAAAAATGCTGGCCTTATAATGAAGAAAGGGGCCTCTTTCAAAATAGATACTTTCAGGGACGCTGGGTCAGGGGTACCAGGGGGGGTACTTTGACTAAAAATAAATTAATGCTTTGAAATCTGCCCTTTGATAAGCAATGGTGCCTTCTTCAAAATTTGTGAATTTCATGGCTTTTGGATTAAAACACAAACCAAATACAATCGCTGGAAAGTTGTTACATGATACTCAGGTGACCTATAAGGCCCGTGGGCCTCTTGTTTACAGCAAGCTGCACTTTTTTGGTTGATTTCATTGCTGTCCATCTACTTTGTTTCTCGTTTTCTGTGAGCCATTTTAGAGGAAACACGCCCACTTCCTCTTCTTCGAGTAATTCCACCACTGCATATGTTTTAGACCTAAAGAATTTAGTATATTTTCCTCTTATGTAAAATATTCTTTTACCTGAAGGTGAAGGTGTGGAAAAAAAGAGTTGGTAGGTGGGGGATGCTTGTCTGGCAATAACAGGCGTAGATGGAGGCTCAGGAATGATTTTAGCTGGAGTGCATGTCTTTTTCCTGAGAGACTTTCTCCTAATGTCCTGTTGTCTGGACAAATTTATAAGTTGTATGAAGCTCTTGAAAAATGTGATTTTTTGAAAATTATTGTTCAGGTTTATGGCCGGATATGAAAAAGTTAACTTATTTGAGTTTTATGGCCTTAGATCAAAAAAGAACTCATTTGAGTTGTATGGCCTGAGATCAAAGATGAGCTTATCAAAGTTTTAAGATTTGGGCTGGCCTGAGAACCAACATAAAGTATAGGACCATTACCAGCTTAGTTTGGACTTTCAGTAAGACGTGGCATTCTCAATTTTACATGATAAGCTTCTGAAATTTTCACGGCTTTCCTTCACTGTTGAAATAAACATAAAATATAGAGGTGGGGCATAAGTCATCTCATCGTTTTAGCAATAATTTAAAGTTCCTAATTTTGTTAATTTCTTAACCAATGAGAGTCTACTAGTATCCGCCATTACGTAGCTCCGAGAATGCCATGCCCTACTTGAAGTCCACACTAAGGCGAACATTCCTATCTTTATGGCCTAAAGCATGCAAATAAGAAACTGCCCTTTAAAGGCAAAAATTTGTCAGAAAAAGGAAGAAACTCAAGTATAACCAGTATTTCTTTCTAATGCAGTGCATTCTAATCTATCGGGCCTCAAGACCAAGATTTCTCTGATATGCTTATCTTAGAAGAAATTAAGATTACACACTTTTCTAACTTTATTACCTATTACCTTTGATTTTTAGGAAAGACATTTATGATTCAGTTTTGATATTGAGAGAATATCAGAAGCAATTTTTAACTGAAGAAAGTTGGATATCACAGATGAGCCAGAGATGTTCGAAGAGAAACTACAAACATTTTTGTTTCAAGGGAACGAATATTAGAAACTGTATTCGCGGAAATACTTGATCCAAATTTAAACTTCAGGATACCCCTAGAAGTAACATTTTATGGTGAAGAGGCCCACGATGTAGAAGGTCCAAGAAAGGAATTTTTCAGTTTGCTGCTAAAGGAAGAAAAGCAAATATTTGTAGAAGAAGATGAAGGACAATATGTGATCACTAACAATGACCACAAGTTTTTATACGCCCGTCTTAAGACGGGACGTATTATGTTATAGGCTTCGTGTCCGTCCGTCTGTCTGTCTGTTAGCTTTTTCGTTTCCGGCTCATAACTTTAATACTACTAGGCCTAGGATTATTAAACTTTGTCATCTGATGCATCTTGGGTAGAAGGTGTGTCGCGCACAAAAAGTAGGTCGCTCTGACCTTTAATTAAGAAGTTATAGCCAAATATGGAAAAATCCTTTCCGGCCCATAACTAAAAAACTATAAGACTTACAATCATCAAACTTGGCCAGTTTATGCATTTTAGGTAAAAGATGTGTCGCGACCTATTTCAAGGTCACTGTGACCTTTAATTTAAGTGAATTTAAAAAAAAAATGTGTCTTTTTACTATTCATTTACAAATCCCAAATAATGTAAGAGTATTGCACTGTTCTTATTAAAAAAGTGTTAAATCAAGAAAATACTTATTTTTTCTAAGCATGTACTTGACAGCAATCTATAACAAATATAATGTATGTCAGAGAAATCCTGCCTCTCCCATGAGTGTAATTATCATAAGAAGAATTTTGATAACAGAAAATTGCATGTCAAATTAGAGAGAAATTAATGGGTTTTGAGTGCGAGGAACAAACTGACAGAGCATTGGTGTTATCTATATCCCATTGGCCAAATGGGTAAGCCTGTTTGATTAAAAATAGCTCTTGTTTTCTAGCTTAAGTTTTAAAATGTATTTGATGAAAAGTAATTAAAACTAATTTGATATTGCATAATAGACTAATCTGATATTATGTAATATTATTAATTTAAAAACTAATTTTATGGGGTGGGGTGGAATCAGCATGTCCATATGAATTACATATTAAAACTTGTTGGACATTAAATCTCAACAAAAAAAAAATCTTTGAGTATTTTATATGTTTTTTAAAAAAAAATTATAGTAGATAGTGCAGACCCATTCATCTCATGGTAGTAATGAGTAGACAAGCATCCAGTTAAAGATTAATTAATAAGTTCAATGTAGGAAGGCTATAGCTGTCTCAGTTGCTCTGATTAAGCAGTTTATCTGTACCCTTTGGGGATTAGACAGAACTGCTGGTCAGTTTATAACATATGTCATTTAATGGCCGGCCTTTACTTTTCAAAATTAATTTGTTACAGATTAAGATGTTAAGACTAATTTGATGATGGGCATTTTATAAGGTCTAATACAACCAGCACAGAAATCTATCAGTGATGTAATATTTATTATAATTGATGCCTACATCACAGGGGATGGATAAATATTTTAAGGAATGGAAAAATCATCGAAATCTTAGAATCAAGGTTGATGTGATTTTCTTGCACCTAAACTGTTCAAGAAAATTGTAATTTTTTGACGGGCGTATCATGCTGTGGCGCGGCACTTTATTTATGTAAGTCAAGGATTCCTGAAAGGAAACAAAATATATATGTGGGACTACAAGGTGCGATGGGACTCCAAAGTCCGATGGTCACGCAAAAGTCCGATGGATCGGCACACAATTAACGTTTTTGACGTCATAGTACTACTGCGCCAAACCTCAATGCCGCGCCAGACCAAGGTGTTAAATAAATAAGTATAATTATGTTTTTTTTCACGTAACATCGAGGAAAACATGGAACAAATGCAATATGCCGTAAGGAATGGCCTACTGATGGAAATCGTTTAAGAATAATGCACACGAAGAACATAATAAAGCCAAAGAAGGCGTGGAACGAGTATAAGAAGGGGGACAAAGGAATGTGTGCATATCCTGGGTATGGGAATTGCGAATTGATCATTCATGCTGTTGGACGTAAACTTAAACTACATTGATTTAACATGCATCGTGACTTGCATTTGTAACTGTTATGCCAGGTTTATTATGAATATTTAAGAATAGTTTTACTATAAAAAATAATTATATCGAAACAGCAATAAAATTTCTCTTTTTGCGTTTGTAATTAATAACCTAGAATTGGAGCATGCCCTGCATGAGCTCTGTGGAAGTTGCTGTTTATTTATTTTTACAGTAAATGAATTAAGATTAATTTATATTTTAATATGTTACATTATAACAACATTTGCACAATATTATGCACAACTTGCAAAAGAACTAATAACACGGTTGACGGTCTGCCTAGATTAGTCATAGAATTAAGTTACTTTTAACTGCATGAGAATAATTTATTTCTTACAGGAAAAGAACTGGAAAGCAACATTTGGAAAATTCAGTGAATTTTAATAATGTTAATTTGTAAGTATTAATCATTTAGTATTACTTAATGTTTCAAATGTTATTGTGTTAAACAATATCATAAAGGCTTCAAAATATGTATTATACAAGAGTCCAGCATTTCCAAGACAGTGATATTATAAGCTGAATCTATTTTAAATTTGTTTTCAACAAATAACAAGAGTTTGTAGCCACATTTAGAATCCTTAATAGGAACCTTATCAGATGTACATGTACCTCCAAAAAATGAAAATGGTAATCGAGCAATATCCAGACACAACTTTCCAAATTGGTCTTGTAATTGTTAACTGTAAGAACTCGACCAGACACACTCTGTGCTAAATAAATGTGTATTAAAAAATTATTCCTTTTTATCTAGATGCATACTTACAAGGGACAAATTATCTCCTGTGTTATGTACAAACTATTCTTACCAGTTCCACGGGATTTGCAGCACCTAAATTATTCAATCCATTGATAGTTCTTGGAGTGACCACAAGAGAGAGGAGCTAAATGACTTTATAGATAAAGATGTTGCTATTTTAGGTAGGGTAGTACTGTAATATAATTTTCAGCACTACTGGTCATACACCAGAAGAGGTAATGCGATAGTAATACGTCCGGCGTCCGTCTATCTGTAAACAAATTTTCAAAATGCTACTCCTCATACAGTTTTGGTCCGATTTCAATTTAACTTGGCACACAAGTAGGCTACACTAAGATACATACACCTGAGTCACTTAAAAATAATTTAAGAAAAATTATTAGGAGAGTTTATCATAAAAAAAATAATTTATTGTGTAAGATACATACACCTGACTCAGGTGACCTATTGCTATCCGTTTTCGTCCGTCGTCTGTGTTGCGTCGTAAGATACATGTACCTCCTGCAAGATATAATATGCAAGGTAATGAGAGCAAAGTACCTTCTAGCAAAAGAAGACGAAAGAGCAGAACTTACCAAAATCCTCACAATCATGCAATGTATTTGGTTATCATTCTTTAAATATGCTTAACAAAAGAGACAGTCTCACATGGAAAGGCCCGAGGGGTTATTTCTTGGAGATGGTTCAACCAACTTAAAGGTTTTAGCGAAGAAGTATCGTAGTGTAGACTACTTGTGCGCCAAGTTACATTGAAATCATACTATAACTTTAGGATGAGTAGCATTTTGAAAGTATTTTACAGTAATTTTTATGCCCCCCCCCCCTTCGAAGAAAGGAGGGCATATTACTTTGCTGCTATCTGTCGGTCCATTTAGTTTCCTTTCATTTTCTTCACAACCGTTGCACATACTAAAATGAAAGTTGGTATAGAGGTCTATCAGGTAAATATCTAGTCCAAGTTCTGTTTTCGGTATGATCGCACCATTTTTGACAAAGTTATGCCCCTTGGACGTAGAGAAATTCCAATTATTTGTAGTTTCCGCTCATTTTCTTTGCAGAGGTTGCACATATTTAAATCAAATTTAGTATACACATTTTTCAGCAAAATATCTAAGCCAAGTGCTGTTTTGAGTACGATCGCACCATTGTTGACAGAGTTATGCCCCTTGGACATAGAATATTTATAGTTAAAAACGAGAATTAAGGGAATAATATTAAAATTAATGCTATTGTACAACAGTATTTTTCTTTCCAGCTGATTATGGACCAATATGATGTCTGAATAAAAGAAGGTATAGAACTGTTTCTTTCTAATCACGTGCCATCAAAGACTTAAATTCGTGCAAAAAACAATAAGGTAATGGGTTCGTTGAAGATAGAAGATATACCAGAGGAGGAGACAGATAAGTTAATCTACAATTTAGTGGGAACATTCCCACAGTTCAGATATTTGGTGTCGTACGACATCTCAGAATTGGTTTCTGACACCGTACAATTTGTGATAAAAAGAGAATTGAAAAGAAAAACGAGAGTTGATAACTTAATTTTTAGCTCTACTGGTCAGAGACCAGAAGAGCTTATGCGATAGTAATGCGTCCGGCGTCCGTCCGTCTGTCTGTCTGTCTGTCCGTCTGTAAACAATTTTTCAAAACGCTACTCCTCCTACAATTTTAGTCTGATTTCAATATAACTTGGCACACAAGTAGACTACACTAAGATACATAGAATAGTGCATCGGTTTTTGATTTCGATGAACGGTGTTGCCATGGTTACTAAAAATAGAATTTTCTGTGAAATTCCTTTAAAACGCTACTCCTTCCACAGTTTTGGTCTGATTTCAGTATAACTTGGCACACTAGTAGACGACACTAAGATACATAGAATAGTGCATTGGTTTTTGATTTCGATGAACGGTGTTGCCATGGTTACTTAAAATAGAATTTTTTGTGAAATTCCTTTGAAACGCCACTCCTGGTACAGTTTTGGTCTGAATTTAATATTACTTGGTACACAAGTAGGCTACACTAAGATACATAGAATAGTGCATGGGTTTTTAATTTCGATGAACGGTGTTGCCATGGTTACTATAAATAGATTTTTCCGTGAAATTCCTTAAAAACGCTACTCCTTCTACAGTTTTGGTCTGATTCAATATAACTTGGCACACAAGTAGACTACACTAAGGTACATGGAATAGTACATCGGTTTTTAATTTCGATGAACGGTGTTGCCATGGTTACTAAAAAAAGAATTTTCTGTGAAATTCCTTAAAAACGCTACTCCTTCTACAGTTTTGGTCTGATTCCAAAATAACTTGGCACACAAAAAGACTACACTAAGATACATGGAATAGTGCATCGGTTTTTAATTTCGATGAACGATGTTGCCATGGTTACTAAAAATAGAATTTTCTGTGAAATTCCTTTAAAACACTACTCCTTCTACAGTTTTGGTCTGATTTTAGTATAACTTGGCACACAAGTAGACTACCCTAAGATACATAGAATAGTGCATAAGTTTCTGATTTCGATGAATGGTGTTACCATGGTTACTAAAAATAAAAACAGAATTTTCTGTGAAATTCCTTAAAAACGCTACTCCTTCTACAGTTCTAGTTTGATTTCAAAATAAGTTGGCACACAAGTAGACTACACAAAGATACATAAAATAGTGCAATGGTTTTTGATAAGTACATACCAGTAGAGCTACAGTCTCGACAGAGACTTCTGGTTTATTAAATACTTTAAAAAACGGTGAAATCTATAATTTCACAATTTTCATTTAATTTGAAGTAGAAATTAGAATTTCTCAGTCTGGAAACCTTTTTGAACTTTTCTAATATCTTCGAATACGAAATAATTTTTTTCCGGAAGTAGACAATGGATGATGCGTTCACAGTCGTAATACTGCTCAGCAGAGTACTTTGTTTACTAGTGTGATTTACAATAAATATTTTCAGTTTTAAATTTTCAAAATACTTTATTAGTTTGAGTTAGAAAAGTATTCATAACACTTTCTAAAATTTGATACAGAATGTTTATATTTAGTTCAGAACAATTTCTGCACTCTTTCAGGTAGCGTCGATTTAGTTGTGTTATCACCACGGCTTCCATTTTGAGGTCTCTGACAGTAAACTTATAGAAGGGGTCATGTCTAAAAAGTAGGAAGCTAAACCTAAGCCAAAAAAAGAAAAATGTTCACGAATAATTCAAACTCTCTCCATAACGCAGGGTTTGGTCCAAGACCGACCGCTTTAACCACTATACTACGAAGTTTATGCATCATTGACCTCTGTCAGATTAATTTAAATGAACAGATTTATTGAAGCGTACTTTTTTCAGAAATTTTCGATTTTCATATTGAATGGTTCAGGTTCCATTTTTTGGACGAATGAAATAGATTCTCATTTACGTTTCCATCATTTAAGCGTTATTGAAGAATGGGGACTTGAACAATTCATGTTCAAATTCATTTATTTATAGCTTTAGACAGTTTAGTAAACCCACTTTCTACCAAATTGCCTAACTGTCAACTTTGAAATAAAGATAATCAAATAATCCGTTCAGTACAGACATGTCCTATATAACAGATATCAGTAATGACATGATGAACAGTTCGGAACAGACATCTCATGTCTGATACAACAGATATCGGTATAAGAATAACTAAAACCTGTTTAGTACAGACATCTCATGTCCTATATAACAGATATCAGTAATGACATGATTAACTGTTTAGAACAGACTTCTCATGTCTCATATAACAGTTATCAGTATAAGAATAACTAACGCATGTTTAGTACAGACATCACATGTCCTATATAACAGATAGCAGTGGTGACATGATTAACAGTTCAGAACAGACATCTCATGCACAATTGTACATAATTAATAATTTATCAAGTGGAATTTATCACATTTATACCTTCTTCACTACTGGTTCAGATATTTTCTCATCCACTCAAGCTTCTTGAAATCCCTCCTCAGTTATTTTCTATCTTAAAATAAACAAGAAAGCTTTGTTTAGTACAGACATCTCACGTCCTATATAACAGATATCAGTAATGACATGATAAACAGTTCAGATAATCAGTTCAGAACAGACATCTCATGTCTGATATAACAGATATCAGTATAAGAATAACTAACACCTGTTTAGTACAGACATCTCACGTCCTATATAACAGATATCAGTAATGACATGATTAACAGTTCAGAACAGACATCTCATGTCTGATATAACAGATATCAGTATAAGAATAACTCACAAACTTACCAAGTGGAATTATCACATTTATATCTTCTTCTCACTGGTTCAGACATTATCTCATCCACTCTCATCAGTTAAAGCTCCTTGAAATCCCTCCTCAGTTATTTTCTATCCTGAAATAAACAAGAAGGCTTTGTTAAGTACAGACATCTCACGTCCTATATAACAAATATCAGTAATGACATGATAAACAGTTCAGATAATCAGTTCAGAACAGACATCTCATGTCTGATATAACAGATATAAGTATAAGAATAACTAACACCTGTTTAGTACAGACAATTCATGTTCTATATAACAGATATCAGTAATGACATGATAATCAGTTCAGAACAGACATCTCACGTCTGATATAACAGATATCAGTATAAGAATAACTAACACCTGTTAAGTACAGACATCTCATGTCCTATATAACAGATATCGGTAATGACATGATCAACAGTTCAGAACAGACATCTCATGTCTGATATAACAGATATCAGTATAAGAACTAGAGCAAAGCTTGTTGCAAAGCAACGAGTAGGTCTTCCGTCCTGTTTGACCGGAAGTAGCTTTCATTTTTCACAAAAAATGAGAAATAACGCCTAAAAATGCTTTGAATCCTTTAAAGCTATGTTAATTAATGCAAAAATAACCCATTTTTTGCTACTTCCGGTTTGACCGGAAGTGACGACGACGCAAGGAAAATTAATTTTTAAGCTCCCTAAGACATATGTTACCCAAAAACTTGTCAAATACGGCAAAAAAATAAGCGTTTTCCGACTACTTCCGGTGTGGCCGAAAGTGACGACGCTGGACGTATTTTGACGACTCCATTAGATTCAGCTTGACATTTTCAACAACTTTGCTTCTTTGATGTATAACAAATTCTCCATACGTTTTGAGATATCTAGATAAAATTTTGGCCCCTCTAGATCCCTTAATTTAGGGGTCAGCCCTTTCCCGAAATATCAATTGAAAGATCTTATAATTCTGCACAAATTATGTTCTATATATTTTAACAAAATATTTTTAGTTTAGAAGATAAAAAGCAAAATATGATTAATTTTTTGCTCTTTAAAGCGTTCTAATTTTTGACCCCATATATAGCGCCATTTTGAATAGAGAAATCGAAAAACAAAAACCGATGTGCACAACTTCAATCCTTCTATTATCCAAAATCAGTAGAATTTCTGTTCCAGCTTTAGCCGTCTCTGAGCCTTTGTCTGGAAACGAAAGCCTATAAATTTTCGTTTAAAGGGAAATAACTCAAAACCGGAAGTGACTTTTTGAAATTTTAGACAGCATTCTGATAGAGTTTAGTAACTTCTAGTACCTCTGAAATTTTGAGCAAAATCAATTGAGAAATGAGTGAGATATGAGGTTTCAAAGTTGGCGTCTAGGAAGTAGAAGAAAAAAAAAGAATAATGAATCAGTAGAAGGTCTTCCGTTGGAAACAGAAACCTTAATAACTCACAAACTTATCAAGTGGAATTTATCACATTTATATCTTCTTCACTACTGGTTCAGACATTATCTCATCCACTCTCATCAGTTCAAGCTCCTTGAAATCCCTCGTCAGTTATTTTCTATCCTGAAATAAACAAGAAGGCTTTGTTTAGTACAGACATCTCATTCCTATATAACAGATATCAGTAATGACATGATAATCAGTTCAGAACAGACATCTCATGTCTGATATAACAAATATCAGTATAAGAATAACTCACAAACTTATCAAGTGGAATTTATCACATTTATATCTTCTTCACTACTGGTTCAGACATTATCTCATCCACTCTCATCAGTTAAAGCTCCTTGAAATCCCTCCTCAGTAATTTTCTATCCTGAAATAAACAAGAAGGCTTTGTTTAGTACAGACATCTCACGTCCTATATAACAGATATCAGTAATGACATGATAAACAGTTCAGATAATCAGTTCAGAACAGACATCTCATGTCTGATATGACAGATATCAGTATAAGAATAACTAACACCTGTTTAGTACAGACATCTCACGTCCTATATAACAGATATCAGTAATGACATGATAAACAGTTCAGAACAGACATTTAATGTCTGATATAATACTGAATATTAATCCCGATGCCTGGCAAATGATTTCTTTTTATTATGTTTTCTTCTTCTTCTTTTAATGAACTGGGGATACTAAGGCACATAAAAGATATTTGTAGGTTTTTAATGATAAATAACTGCACTCACCCCAACGGGCAGATAATTATTCAGTTTTTATTTAGATCATGCTCGTCAAAAAGCATGTGACATTCAGTGTGTAGAAGACTCTGACATCACATGAGGTGGTATATTTTACCAAACCAAAGCCTGAAGAGGGCTGATTTAATGAAGAACTGTTTCATTTAATATCGTCTCGTATTCTGTTTTTGACCATATTGTATTTTAGACCTATTTTTCCCAATCTGCTCCCCGTTCCGATTCCGCGCGGTAGAATATTATTTTCGGTTGCTACTCTTGGAAAAATACCTTTGAAGCACAACTGCAGTGAAAATACCCAAAATAATTAATTCAACGGATTTTCCACGATGGTTTTAGTCCGGAAATTCTAGTCTTTTTACTAATGCACATTTTATCTGTTGATTATTCAAAGCCGTAATCGGTTTATTACAAAGATTTTTTGATGAAATTTTTCTGAAAGAAAATTAAGATCACTGTCAAAGAGACGCATGAATATTGAAATGAATGGGTGGATCAAACAATTTTTTTTCTACCTTAAATATGAGCACTTTCTTACAGATTTTTAATGAAAAATGCAACGTAATTTCATTGATTTTTTTTAAATGCACAGTTATTGACAGATGGATTCAACCAATGAATAAATGTATTTGCAACCAAAATATGCAACATGTTCAGTGTTTTTTTGAAGGACAGACAATCGTATTTTTATTGTTCGGATATTTATAGCCAATATTGCTTGGGCATTGATAGTATATTTAGGTCAAAAACACAAGACGCTATTATTTCTGTAAGGAAAACTGTACCCTCTCCATATTATGGCATATAAATAAAATAAACACAAAACTGCAATTTGGGTTATATCATTTCATTTATAGTTGTGATAAATTAATAGCAAGAGCAGCGAGCGTCGCAAAGCAACGCTGGTAACTGCGAGCTCTAACGACAACGCCTGGATGAAGAGAAAATTCGGACTACTGCACATTCATTCTTTAGCATTTTTGCTGCAGTAATTTTGACCCACAGTGCATCACTCAGCAAAGTTGCGTTCTCGCGAGAATGACGGCAAAATGTTCAACAAAAAGTTTACTCGCCTTAATTAAATGGATACATTAATTCTATGGAATAAATGTGCATTAGTCCGAATTTTCTCCTGGGACAGGTGTTAGGAAAGTCGCGAGGCTTGCTATTAGGTTACAGAGTCATGAATAAAGAGATTAAACCTTGTATTGCAAAGGTTTTTTTACATATAAAATGTAACAATTTTTTTCTCTATTGATGGGTTACTAAATGTCTAATTTAAACACATTTTATTCACCTTGCAAGAAGTCACATTTGTTTCCTCCGCCATAAGGTCCCGCCATATTGTAATGTCGGTATTTCTGCGCATGCGCAACCATAAAACGTCACTGTTTTATGCATTCCGTTTTAGGACGTTCTATGTCTACTAATATACCTCAAAATTGTCATTTTTGGAAAATTCATGTGTCCGGAATAATGTACGCATAGTATCCTCATAAGTTAGGCAGTAGTAAAGTTGACTGCTAGGGATATTTGGTACAAATTTAGAATAGATAGTTTGGGACTGTCCGGATAGACGTATGTTAAAATTAATTCATTCAATTATTTTTACGCAAGTATTTACGCATTTATTTTACAATTTTGAGTTCAAGAGCTAAGGTTGTTTGCAGATACTTGAATAAATAAACTGTATAAAGTAGTCAAGACAAGTTTCCCCCCCCCTTTATTTGGGTAAATTGATTGTCTGAATGGTCAACATCTCATTCGTTGTTGTTCTTTTATTGTTGCCATCCTCAATAAAAATTTGTTATGCCTGACTCCTTACCTCTGTTAAATTAATGTGATGCTGGGAGGTCTTTTGAAAGACATCACTCTATACAATATGACCTAGCTGCAATAATGTAGCCCTCTCCGAATTTTTTTATCTGATATTTTCTGGAGAGGGCTACAATCCATCGCATCTCCGTAATGGTGCAAATATATTTTTTTGATACGGGTGATTGGAGGCAAAATAAATTATTTTTACATTAAACTTACTTCTCATAAGACGGAATTTTTATTCACTGTCAACAACATAGCCTGTTAAATTCGAAAACCATGTAAAAAAAAAATCTGTGTCTTTCCCAGCTGCAATATTTAGCAGCCAAGACGGTTCACGCGTGACGTAGTGAGACTTTCGCTTGAAATTTGGAACAACCAAATAAAGCAAATGTCGATGTTTATAAACGATTTTGCTATAATATATTACAAAATCATCGATAAATAAAACCATTCAAGTGTTATATTTGCGCAAACAGCGATACGTATGCTTAAAATAAGGGAATTCCTAGTAGTTCGCTCCTATAGAACCTAACTTCTCATTGGCTGTCCCAAAATACAATCCATCAAGGTCAGTAAACATGGCGGATAAATTCAAGTTAAGCTGTTGACACACACGAAAAATAACCGATATATGGATCGTTGTGAATATTTTTGGATCGATTTATGTTTTGCATAATTACATATTTAAATTCCAGGTAAGAGATGATAATAAAATAGCCGTTTACTGATAATTTGTGCCGAAATCCGTGCGGGAGTGATCCACTGCCGCATCTGCGCCATTATAGAGATCCTAAGGAGTTGTAGCCCTCTCCCAAACAAAAAAAAAATCGGAGAGGACTACATTGCAGCTAAATATGACCCATTATCAACATTTGGAACTGGGGCAGCTGTTTTAAGTCACAGCACCAAATAACCTGTGAATGATATTCATATTTTTTAAAAAGGAGTCATACCAGTAAAACTTACAGAAAACATTATTGTCTCAATTCTTACATCAATAGTTTTTAGGGTTTTTATTTTTTGATTAATTTAATTACCAAAGACAACACATAGAGATTATATACATTTACCTGTAAACCTCCAAACACCATTTCTTCCTTTAAAAGCAGTCTGCAAACATATTCAATTTGTTCGATAATTTTCTTTGACGGCATGCTGATTTCATCAATGATCAATATCTGTAGTCTGTATTCTCTCTCTTGCTGCAGCAAACTTATCATCATTTACAAACAACAACTCTTCACAAAAATACCGTCCATCTAGGATTCCTGCCCAGTGGTGCAACGCCGTCGCCCCATATCCTAGCTGCATACTTACCATCCCGGTGGTAGCAGTGACTGACACCTGTCTTTTTAAATTACTTGAAATATCCTTGATAAGTATCCTGTAATGAAGTGAAATAAATGTAATGAGACTTGTCATACCAGGCCCCAGGATCATGAAACAGACTTAGACTTAAGTCAAAATTTCCATCATCTATAAAATCTTCAAAACTTGTTAAAGGAAACTCTTAATTTGCATATGAGAGCAGATTGATGATACAAAATCGGAAAGCTTTTTCATTTTGGGCTGCTTAACCTCTAAAAATAATCAGCATCTAAGACATTTTTGACTTAAGCTAAGATGTTTCGTGATCCCGGGCCAGGCCCTCTGGTGCTAATATTAAATCAAAGTACTGAAAGTACTGATAGACGGAGGCTTGGAATGAACATGATTGTTTGTCTCTTTGGAAATTTTTTATTCATATTCTGACCCCAACATTTGCCTAACGGTAGTTGGCCATATCTTTTGAAAAGTAGATACCAGGACATTAATACTTCATGATATATCTTTTTTTTTGTGGAAAGACTTTTCATTGGATATTAACAAACTTGACCTTTTGACCTTGACCTTCGATATTCCGTACTTATGAAAAAACTTTAACCTTGGCCATGACTTTTGAATGGTAAGGGATATATAGGGGGGGGGGGGGGCAACAGTGTTTCACAAACACATCTTCTTCATTTATGTTACCATGGTCTAATGTTAAATTATGTAATTTACTGAATTCCTATTTTTCATCAAAAGGACAAACCAATCTAATTGCAATAGACTATATTAATTTCAATTCTTTAGTGACTCGTGGTAAGAGCTTCCTGAAATGTGAGAAAGCTAAAAAGTACTTTAGCATCTCTAACTCTTAAGGACTAAAAGGAGCTGAGATACAAGCATTCAGATATAACAATGCATAGATCTACATGCACATTCAACTTTTAATTAACAGTTCTGTTGTGTTGGGTATGAACATGAAGAAGATGCAAATATTTCCAACATTATGAAAAATAATAAGCAGAACAAACGCCTGTTTGTGAGAAGATCTTGAAATGTACTAAGCTCTACAGGTATTTGTTGTCCAGTGCGCATTAATCCTGACTTCCAAATTCTTACTTGACTGGTGATACCTTTAGAAACATTTGCACCTAGGTGAAAGTTGACTCCGCAAAATATGCCATCCCATTGTTCAAGTTTTATAAAGTGATTACACCGTCTTTACTAGATATTGTGGATTCAACGATATACCCTAATATCCAGTATTATACGCGATTTTACGGATAATACCCATTTTCGTTGAAAATCCTTCCCGTTTCAGAGGAGGATCCAGCCACTCTTGAAAGAGGGGTTCCAGGGTTGTACTGTCCATATACCCCCCCCCCCATACACACTCTCAAGCAAAGATTCACACACACGTATGGAAGATCTTAGGATTCGGTAAATAATATCTGTTTACGTCCATTTATTTCTTTGAAATGGTCCCCAGTCCGAATTTAAAGAAAAAATAAAAAAAAAACTACTGAAGCCTTAATTAAAATTGAATGGATTTGCAGTATTTCCAAAGAGTACAAAGAATTTTCTTTTGGAGTTTGAAAAAAAAAAATCCGTGGTGGGTGCGGGTTGGGTTTAAAACAAAGAGTTGCATGTTAGTTCCTTCAAATGATATGATTAAAACGGTTCATATAATATAGAACCGTTTTAATCATATCATTTGAAAGAATAGTGAGTGGAAGAAAATTAATGTGTGAGAATCTATCTATTCAATACATAAGTTAGACGTACAAATATATGTATTTTTATTTATTCTCGGAAAACGTTTCATTCTCTCTCTCTCCACTTGACAGAAAATAAAGTGGGCTTCCAAATCCCGGAAACTCCCCCCCCCCTCCGCTCCCTTGGATCCGCCAATGAACCGTTTACAAGCATTCACCCATCCTTGACACTTTTTCAATATCTCTCCAAGGTTTGGGAAATCTAATAAATTCAACTCCTTGCATATATTTTTTGTGGGCATACTTTGAGTCACTATTGCAGATCCATGACAACAGTGTTTTATTGCATACTTTTTTGCACAGGCTAGCCATAATATTACTAAATTTACACCACAAAGTAAGATTCAAGCCACTGTTTTGGTCATGTTAACATAGAAACATGTAGGTCAGTTTTTCCCATCTAACTTCTGAAACATGTAATAAGGAATTCTAATAGATGCAGCAGAGCTATAAACAGACAAGCCGCAGCTCTCTTCTGAGTCAGTGAGTGAACATTTAAAATATGTCAGTTTCAATGAAACAATGATGCAGATTTCTTCTATCTAGGTAATGTAGGGTATTAATGTGATAGGACCCTCGCAAACTAATTAAAAATCCTCCAGGTGAGGTGAAAGGTGTGAGATAATTGTAGGTCCATGTATTGTATGTGGAAAATATTGTGACCGAATTAGATTAATTGCATCAAAAGCAGATGCAGAGAACTGCACTCGGTGATCTGTTTTGGTTTCCCCGACAATTTAAATTCTATGTCAGCGAGAGTTTTATCAGCCAATGAGCGTGTCAGCAGCGGACTCTAAACATTACTGATCACCTGTCTGTATACAGCACAGATCCCATATCAGACAGGCAGGCCAGTTTATCAAAGTTTAGCCTGGTTCCCTGTCCCTGTTTTGCTTCAAGTACTCCTGCCTTGGAAAGGATGAGCCGGGGGACCAAGCTAATCAAAGTTAACGTGATTTGCCGCTAGATGGCGATCGCAAATTCCCTTCCGCCGCAGCTGAGCGATACCAATAGAGCGGAGGCTAAGCCTCCGTCTAAACAAGGGCATACTTAATAATTAAAACAGCTTTAAAAAGATTCAAAGATAAACTAAAGACAGATAGGAGAGTAAACTTCCATTACCCCCCCCCCCCTAAAAAAGGGGGAAAAACTGCAGGGTGGTGTGTGTGGTAAAAGTCCTGACGAAAGGTAATTAAACCCCACGCAACTAGTTGCGGGAGGTATGTTTTTGACCCGTCCGTCCGTCCGTCAGTCAGTCCATCTGTCCAATATTTTGTCAGCGCAACTCCTCATAAACTGCTGCACAGAATTTGGTCAAACTTTGCAGATATTTAGTACACAATGTGTAGATGTGCATATTACCAGGAAATTCCGATTTCATTATTTTTTCCGGGAATTTCCGCACTTTTTAACTTAGGCATTTGGCCATACCTTGAATATAGAGATGAACAGTTTGTCAGCGCAACTCCTCATAAACCGCTGCACAGAATTTCGTCAAACTTTGCAGGTACTTAGGACACAATGTGTAGATGTGCACATTACCAGGAAATTCCGATTCCATTATTTTTTCTGGGAATTTCTGCACTTTTTAACTTAGGCATTTGGCCATACCTTGAATATAGAGATAAACAGTTTGTCAGCGCAACTCCTCATAAACCGCTGCACAGAATTTCGTCAAACTTTGTAGATATTTTGGACACAATATGTAGATGTGCATATTACCAGGAAATTCCGATTCCTTTATTTTACCGGGAATTTCCACACTATCCAACTTAGACTTTTTGGCCATATTTAGAATATAGAAATGAACAGTTTTTCAGCACCACTCCTCTCAGGTTTTTTCCGCGTCATGTTTTTTTCCACGAATCAGAACATAAATCTGTATATTAAATTTACGCGAATCAAATTTTCACTATTTCAAAGTCCCTTCACCTCGTCAATTCCGGAAGACCCGCTCGGCTGATTACACACCTATGTTGTGTACTAACTCTCAAATCCCACAGATATTATTTTTTAAGATTTAAACAATTATAGTTCATTTACTGTTCCAAACTGACCAGCAGCTCAGGTATAATTAGTTTTAATGGCTTCTCGCAAGAAACGTGACCCATATAATTAGCTGGCTTGTCAATTAGTAAACAAACAACCTATCACCGGTATTCTTAGCTTGTCCCCTGATCCCGCTGTTTCTACCCTCTACGATATAAGCATCAAGAAAGAATCCTACTTCAGGAAGAAAACTTTGTATTAAATTTACGCTGTTTTATTTTCCGCGATTCAGAACTCGTCGCGAACAAAGCGGAAATAGGAAACACGCGGAAAAATCCTGATATACGGTAGTTTATTTTATCCCAAAGAGTTTTGCCTATTATTCAAGAAAATTTCTCTCTCCCCCCCCCCCCCCCCCCAAACCCCTTCAAATTAATGTTTGGATTTGTATAATGCCAAGAAATTTTGATTCCATTATTTATCTAGAAACTTCATTCCACATTTAAATGTCCTCATATGTAAGACATTTTGATGTGAAGATTTTTTTGCAGTTATTGCCCTTTTGATCTATACTATGTATTTAAAGTGCACTGTGCCTTTCATTATGTGTTTCACCGTCAAGTTTTGGGGGAGCGTGGGGTATGTGAGCTAGCTCACTTTTTTTTCTTTGGGGAAATATTGTGTCATTTTTTGACACAATGGTCCGGACAAAATTTGTCAAAGAAACTTACCATTCTTCATCGGCGTGTTCCGTCGTGTTTTGAAAATAATGATTGCAATTTAAAGATAAGATGCAGAGCAGGTCGAATCCGCATCTTTTAGTGATATACCTATGGAAGCACAGAAAATGCAATTGGTACGAAAAATTTGAAAACTAAACGTATTATTTTTTATATGAAAAAAAAACAAGGGAAATAAAAAGATTTTGTTGTTTATCTTAAAATGGCATACATAAAGATATGAAAAGAGAATTAAATCAAAATTCTGTTTGTAATGCTGAATAAGGGGGGGGGGGGGCAAAAAAAATTTATGAAAATGGATAGCCAAATGGTCCAATTCGAACAAAAAATTTCACCTTGGCAAAAACAGAAAAGGAAAGCAGAAGAGAGTACAATGTAGTGCAGTCTGAGATGCAGAAATTGAACGAATTGGGTTTTCACAATGGTATGCCCTATCCCATATACCCGGTTTAACTATAATGAAATATCTATAGGAATAACGTTTATTTCATTTTAAATAAAGTTTCACATTAAGAATGACCGACGAGGAAAAGGATAAAAGTAATAAATTTTATTCTTCAACCAGTAAGGGAAATTTAAAGATTAAGTGTCATGTTTTTATTATAGAAAACTCAGGTGACCTATTGCTATCCGTTTTCGTCTGTCGCCGTGCGGTGTGCGTGTGCGTTAACATTTGAACATTTTCAGCTTTTTCTCTGCAAAGTAACCGCTAAACCGATTTTAACCAATTTTGACATAAAGCATCAATGGATGAAGGGGAATAAAAATTGTTAATTTCATGGTCCCTGCCCCCCCCCCCTGGGGCCTGAGGGGTGGGGCCAAAACCACTAAAATTAGTGCAATCTTTAAAAATCTTCTTTACTCCTAGACATCAAGCAGTCTATCTGTTGGCATGATTGTAATGAGCATTGCGTCATTTTATCAAAATTGTAAAATTCATGGCCCTAGGGTCAGGGGTTCTAGTACTGGGGTAGGGCTATATAGATTATATAGTGAAAATGCATTTTTACCCCCCCCAAAACAAGTTGGGGAACATTTTTTTTTACTCTGTTTCTTTTTTATTATTCTTCTTCTTCTTCCGGGGTATTTTTTTGGGAGTGATTTGTAAACTGTTCATCCGATTGGTAAAACTTTTTTAGGGTCAGTAGACATGTTATGTAGATTTGTGGAATCAAGGTCATTTTGCCCGCACGTGCTTGCAAGAGCGTGCGCGTGCAACACGTGAAATGACCAATATAATAGATATAGCCGTATCTTTTTTATTTTTTGATGAAATGCTTTGAAACTCATAATTTGATTATTTATTAGTAATATAGACATGATGACATGGTCAAAATAGCAAGATCTCACGCGCATGCACGTGCGCTTTGCTCTGATTGGCTGAAACTAAAGTCTCTATATCTTTCTTGTTTTTCGACGAAAATTTTGAAATTTTGAACTGCCATCATTAATATTCCTACAACATGATATATAGCATTTGTCATAAAATCACGTGCATGCACGTGCGCTGCAATCTGATTGGCTAAAACTTTAAATAGCTATAACTCCCTTGGTTTTAAACCAAAAAGGGTGGGATTTAAAACATAGATAGATATAATGAACTTCTACAACATGATATGGTCGCCATGCACATGCATACACGTGCGTGTACTTCCTGTAATCATTGGCTGAAACTTTAAAACTATAACTGCTTTGGTTTTCAACCAAACGGAATGGGATTTAGAACATAGAGAGATGTAAAGGACGTTACAAAAAGATATGGACACCATGCTCATGTATGCACGTGCGTGCACTTGAAATGAGTTAAAAAAAAATACACTTGAATGAGCGTATTTCTAAATATTTGGATTAAATACTTTAATATTTAGTATATTAAAATGTATAGATTTTGTAGACAAGATGATATGGTCATTACACATGATTCACTGGACACGTGCAATGTAAGATTTGAATGAACTTGGCGTTGTTAAACTAAAGCATAGATTTTGTCCTATTTAATGAAGGTTACAGAGAATATGGCACCAAAACGGGAATTGGGGGGCGTTTGGGGAAAATCGTAAAGGTCCCCGTTACAATTAGCACTAGTTTCTTTTAAAATCTTCTTCTCTGCTTCTGGGGGTTAAATGAACAAACTAAGTACATAGTTATGATAGCAAGAGTCCTCTACAAAAATTTTGATTTTATGGCCCTAGGGGCAGGGGGTTTTGGTGTTAGGGCGGGGCTCTATTGA
>NW_026924967.1:0-25589 GCF_032062105.1 Saccostrea cuccullata
GATACATGAAAGCCCTATTACTATCTGTTCCCAATTATGTTTTATAAAAAGTACAGAAATCTTCAGGATCAAGGTCAGGGTAAATTATTAGTATCCTGTGAAAGGTATTTCAACAAAGAACACATGTGTGAAGTATGGAGGCCTTAGGCCTTACCATTCGACAAAACAGTAATGGCCATGGTTAAAAGAATTTAAAAGTAAATTAATTTAAACTCCAAGATGAAAGTCAGAAGGTCAAGGTTATTGGTATTTATTAAATGTCTTGTCACAAGAATTACAAACATGAAGTATGAAAGCCCTAGCCCTTATTCTTGAAAAGTTAATACTTTTTTTTATAGTCAGGAAATCTGTAAGGTAAAGGTCAAAAGGTCAAGGTTATTGGTATCCAATAAAAGGACTTGCCACAAAGGATACATTTATGAAGTATGGAAGCCCTAACCCTAACCGTTCAATATTATTGCAAAGGTTAAAGTTTTTTCATACGTCCGGAAATCTCCAAGGTCAAAGTTATTGGTATCTAATGAAAGGTAATGAAAATAAAGAATACTATGTGAAGTATAAAAGCTCTAGTCCTACCCGTTCAAAAGTTATGGTCAAGGTTAAAAAAATTTATAAATAATCAAACGTAAGGATCCGGGTTAGAATAGGTCCTCAGTACCCACTTGCTTGTCGTAAAAGGCGTCTAAATGGGGTGATCCTTCGGATGAGATCGTATAAATCGAGGCCCCGTGTCACAGCAGGTTTGGCACGATAAAGATCCCTCCCTGATCAAAAGGCCGTAAGTGCCGAGCATAGGCCTAAATTTGCAGCCCATCACCGGCAATGGTGATGTCTCAATATCAGTGAAATATTCTGGAGAGGGATGTTAAACAGTATTCATTCAATCAATCAAAGGGTCAAAGGACTTGATATCAAATGAAAGGTCTTGTCACAAGAATTAAATACAAAAAGTATGAAAGCACTAGCTCTTATCCCTTAAAAGATATGGTCAATGTTTTTTTTTAAAGTAGGTTCAACTCCAAGGTCAAGGTCAAAGGTTCATGGATCTTAGTATCCTATGAAGCGTCTTCTTACAAGGATAACATAAGTAAAGTATGAAAGCTCTATCCCTTACCATTCAAAAGTTATTGCCAAGTTTTTAATTAGTACGTAAATCTCCAGGGTCAACGTTGGTGTTATCCAATTAAAGGCCTTGCCATAAACAGTATTTATATGTGAACTATAAAAGTCATAGTATCTACCGTTCAAAAGTTATGGCCAAATTAAAGATAAAAATTTTTTGTGTTTAAGTGGGTCAAACTTAAGGTCAAAGTCAAAATGTCAAATTTGGTGGTACCAAAGAAAGGTCTTGTCGCAAGTAATACTCATTTGAAATATGAAAGTCATAGCTCTACTAAACAAAAGTTATGGACAAGGTTAAAGTTTTGCTGACAAACAGACAGAGAGACAGACGGACACGACACAAACTATATACAGTGGACCCTCATTTATCCGGACGGTTTGGTTCCCAGTCAATTTGTCCGGATATGTGAAGCATCCGGATATCTGAATCAGCAATTAAACAAGACAAAATAACATTTAAAAATTTTGTTCCGATGAAAAATCGTCCAGATATTGAAGCATCCGGATATCTGGCGTCCGGATATCTGAAGGTCCACTGTACTCCCGAAATTTCGTTTACGAGGACATGAAAATACCAATAACAGAAAAGCTATGTTTAGTCATATTGACCGCGAAGAGGTTTATAAAAAAGCGTAAACTGCTCCAAGCCAGGTTATGCAGTATAATTTGGGTTGCTATTTAATTCATTCCTTATAATTTAATTTTCAATCATTAAGAATATAAAACAAGACAATTTCTCTTTTTAAAACGCCTTCAAATTGTTCATATTTTAAACGTAACGTCAAGCGGATTGATACGGATTTTGACGTAAGTCATTGTGACGTAAACAAACCAGATTATACAATTTAGATTAATTTTTTATCCAGTCAAATGACGCGTTACAACCAAAATTAGATTATTTTGCGTTTTTATTACATTTCGCGTTGTAACAGTTATATAAACAAAATAGAGTATCAAACTTTATCTACTATAAATTAGTTTCTAAAGTTTAAAATTAGCAAAGGAACATCCCTGTATAATATGGGGAACTTTAAAATACTGACCTGACTCTATGGTTACTTTAGTCGTGACTGCCCGGGAAGGAATGTCTTTAAGCTCGTGCAAATGTGCAGACATACTGTCCATATTTGTTACTGAGCTGTGTTTCCAAACATAATCTGATGGTTGCTTTTCTACAAAAAGTTTACTTCAAAGTTAATATTCTCGACTCAAGGCAATATGTCCAATAAGAGAAACTACTTTTCAAGAGTTTCATCCCACATGTTGAAGTGTGCTTTACATTATATTATTAGTATAATCAAAATAAATAAGAAAAAAATATTTACCGGGGTACTTTATTTTTATCTAATGAAACTTTAGTGTTATGAAAGAGATAGAATATGTGATGATTTACGCTAGCGCATGTAACTACTTTACGAAAATTTCATAAGAAATACAAGTGGTCCTCGTACATAAATGGTCATCTAAAATAAACTTGAAACAAATAAAATAATTTAAAAATAATAAAAGCATTTGCACACAAGTTCTGTTACCAATAGAACAAGTTACTAAAGAGGCGTAAATTTTATTGACAAAAACATCATGTTGTCACCTTTTGAATGAAAAAACAGTGGATTAAACGAGATAACTCTTATTTTAAAATGTACAACTACTTATTTTGCGGAATTGGTAAACAATGAATTTTAACGATGACGTCATTTGAAGTTGTCTATTGAATAATATTTTGAAAGTACGAAATCACAGCAGAATAGAAGAGGTTTTGTAATTGATAACTATTGTCTTATTGATAATTTAGAATCTTCAAGATTATGAAAATATAATGGATTGTATAGAAAGGAGGCATCACCTTCTAAACAGTTTATATTGTATTTTGAATAACTAGATTAAGTACTTTCATAGATTTTTTTTTACATCCAAGCTATCCATTATTTTTGTAAAATAAATTGTGCACTTCAGTCGAGATATGTTAAATTTCTGATATTTTTTTATGTAGATAATTTAAGAAAAAACATATTGGTCTTCAATTTGGGAAATAGTAAAATTAAATTATAAATTTTAATCGTCTTTAAAATAAAAGTTTGGTTAAGCATACATGTGCATAAAATTGACTTACCATATTTGTTGTATGCATGCGTATTCAACGTAGTCTTCTCTTTACAAACTGCGTCGTAAACGGGACAAGGCACTTGACAGTAATTTGTAGGAGCCGGTGCTGGGACCGCATATGGATTGCCTTTGTTCATGTTCTGTGTTTCAGATTTATTTCCCCCCGAATGTTCCATGGATTGGTTTGAAATGGCATACATACATTCATCTTCCTTGGTATCAAATGTTAGGTCAACTGAATTCCTTGAAAATTGGAAGAAACAAAGTTTGGTGGTGTAATGTATAGAATCTACATAGTCTAGAATTTTATAGTACATGTATATGTCAGGTTTAATTAATTTAAAAAATATATGACTTATATATGTAGTGCAGTAGCTAGTTCAACACCAGGGTCTATACTGGAATTCAGGAGACCTGCCGAAAGCATGGCAAACATTTAAAACGAATGTTGAATCCATGTTCAATGGTCTGTTCATAAAGAAAGAGTGAAGAAGAAAAATGCAGTTTTTGATGACATTTATTGGTGATAAGGGCAGAGAAATATTTGGAACTTTGAAAATAAACAATGATGAGAAAAAATCAATTGAAACTTTATACACGAAATTGAAGGCATATGTAAAAACAAAGTCCAAACACGTATTCGCTAGGTATAAATTTCAATGCCTTTGAATAAAGTAAAAGAAACATTGACTCTTGTGAACAATTCATCACAGCTCTGAAAGTTGGTGTTAAGGACTGTAAATACTAAAATGCAGACGAGATGGTGAGGGATAGGCTAGTATTCGGGGTAAGGTCGGACAAATTCCATGAGAAACTGATAAATGAGGGCTCAAGTTTGAAAACTCAAATGATACTTATTTCTTGGAATGCTTACCAAAGATGTTAACAGTACAAACACGGACTGGACGATGGTGAGTTTCAATTGGACAAAGGAGGAAAATGTAATATGTTACACACAGAAAATAAATTTTCAACCAGAAACTCATTGGATCAAAATTGATTCAATTGTACACACTGTTGTTCATCCACCGAGGAAAATACCCATTTCCTTATTGACAAGTGCGCACAGAGCAAAATTCTATTCTGGTGTGATCATTAAGCAAACAGAACCGACCCAAGGGTCAACAGCAAATGCTTTATGTGCTAAAACTCAGAAGAACAACACAAGAGCCACTTGTCTTAGTTGACTTAGCTGACCGCCCGTGAGCTAAAGTATACATGTGTAAAATGTTTTTTTGCTGAACACCAAGCATTATTTACTGACAGTCGACTGCTATTTTAAATAGCCATAAGGCATGAAAATGACTGAAACCTAAGCAACGTACATGTATGTAATTGCAGCTTTGAAAAGCCAATTTGCAAATTATGAGATTCCCGATAAGCTGATTTCAGAAAATGGTCCGCAGTACTCAATTTATGAATTCAAACAATTAGCTCAGGACTATGAATTTACTCATATTACATCTAGTCCTTATTTTGCTTAGTCTGAAGAATGGTTCGGACAGTGATACGCTTTCTAAAAAAGTCCAGATCCATTTAAGTCTTTGATGGACTATAGCAATGCGCCATTAGATGTAGGTCAGTCACCAGCTTCGCAATTCTTGAACAGATGTTTGATAACTTTAATTTCTACTACATGTAAAGTATTACGTCCACCAGTTTCAAAACAAATACAGCAGAAACTACATAAGCAATAAGTGAAATCTACGTTCTACTTTGACAGAAAAGCGAGCAATGTACTACCAAAACTCAAAGGTGGAGATTCAGTTCTGATTCAGGATGGCAACATCTGTAATCATGCTACAATTAAGTCAAAACTTCACGTACCTACATATAAGTTAAACATTGTGCAGACCTCTGACAGCAAACTTTACAGAAGAAATCGGAAAATGCTCAGACCAACAGAATCAGCTCCATGAATGAGAACATACCGAAAGAAACCTTGCACTTGTTTGCAAATGCTGATGTAATTCCAACTCGAGCAAAACCAAAGGATGAAGTTACAAAACCTACCGCTTCACCAGTCACTAAACTTTCCAAATTTGTCGAGCCAAAATCGTATGCGTGTCCATCCATCACTCAGCAAACAAGGTCTGGACACATCGTCAAAGTGCCTGCCAAGTATTCTGATTGTGAAATGTAATTGTGAAATTTTATGAACTTGTGTAACTTTATGTTTTCTTTTCAAGGGGCAGAATAATCCCTATATATGTTTGAAGTTAGAATACCCAATGCATCAAATTATCATTAATTTTGTTTATGTGTTGACAGTTTACAATCATGTACTTGCTCTGTTCATTCAAAATTCTGAAAGAAATTTTATCTGTTCTGTTAAAAAAACTCTCATATTAAAGTTCAATGACTATTGAAAATATTAGAATCTCTATATGAATTTTATCGTATATTGTTTACTTTACATTGCATACTTTTATTATAATTATCATTTGTACAGTAAACTTAAGGGGGGATATCATGTATCAATAATCCGGATTTATATACAATGTAATATGTCATTTTGGGGTTCCGTGATTTACATTGATAGTTCAATAAAGATGGAAACGTCCATGTGATTGTCTATGTGATACGACAGGTATGATAGGTGGAAAAGTGCAGTCAAAACTACTAAATACTTAGACCTGAGATTATTTTCTAAAAGAGAGCAATAAAACTACACTGTAGCTACACATGTTTATCTTACCCATCATGTTCACTTCTACCAAACATATTTGTAACCCTCCTTCGTATTCCTTTAAACGGTCGGCAGCAGAAGTGAGTTTCCTGGTTCTCATGCCTGTTCGAAGTATGCATCATGGATATTAGTGGATATAAAAAATACTTGTATTTATTATTATGTTATAAATGATCAAATAATACTTGCAATGCATTGCTTTGCAAACTTAGAAATATACCTTTGTGTATCAATCAGTTCAATATTTCCAAACTTAGAAATACATTTTGTGTATCGATCACTTTAATTTAATGTTTCCAGACTTAGAAATACACTTTTGTGTATCGATCTTTTCACTGTTTTAACTTCTTCATGTACATATTTTATCAATACAATAAAGAATATGCAAATAAGTAAAATAATATATTTTTTCTTTTTCAGTTTTTCTGCATCGTTATATTGTCCTGTTTCCAGGAGGAAAGATTGCAAGGCATTTTGATAATTTACTTCTGCAACTTGTTTGAAAAGTGTAAATAAGCAAAATTTTTAACATGTTATTTTCCAATTTTTATACAAAGTTGCATTGTCCTATTGCCCGGCAAGATAAACTTCAAGATTTTTTAATAATTCATTTTGGCAATTCGTCTGACAATAAGAAGAAACATCATAAAATTTTATTAAGCGGCATAGATAAAATTGAATGTCCAGCCTAGCTCTAGGAACAGGCTTGATCAAAATCTACATTATGTACATTTTAATTTTAAAGTAATTCTTTAATATCTACTT
Organism: Saccostrea cuccullata; assembly: GCF_032062105.1. NCBI lineage: Eukaryota > Metazoa > Mollusca > Bivalvia > Ostreida > Ostreidae > Saccostrea > Saccostrea cuccullata. The sequence continues at coordinate 6,683 of NW_026924967.1, forward strand.
GTTTAAACTCCATACAGTGTCAAATCACCGGGACTACTTTCCCTACTACATGTAATAATGTCATGGAGATGGAGTGTAACTTAAGGTAATCCTACCCTTCTATGATGTCGTAGGTTTTAGCAAAAAATATAATTAGTTTATATTAATACCTTATAGAACAATATCTTTTGGAAAAATAGTTTACAATAGGTGTAATGATAAATATTGTTTAGTAATTTTTTAATGCATATTTTCTTTATTTAGTCAATTATTCAATCTTTAAAAAATGTTGAAATGGACAATAACTCCTTCTAAGGTCTCTTCATCAGGCATTTGCCTTATCGTACTTCTAATGTAAAATAATGTAAACTAGTTTCCCTGATATTCACAATTCAAAAGTGTCTTACAAGTAGAAAGTATTTGGCATCAGATATAGAATTATGCATTTTCACCAGTTTTTACATTTGTTTCATAATACTGTTGACAAAAAATGTGCAATTTTTTAAGTTGACATACACTTCTGTTTATTTATGTTTCGCATCTTAAATGATATGGTGATCTATACATTTTTTTGCAATAATTGGATTATTTAAAGTATATTTAATGAAAATAAATACAGTTTTTGTACTTTGAATCATTAAAATTGTGATGGTAAAAACACTCTAATACTGAGCTGTCTGGTACGGATTCGTATTAGTGCCACATGGACACTTCATTTTTTTTTAATTTCTACACTTTAATCTGTATAATTTACACTTTAATCTGTAAAATTATTTTACACTTTAATCTGTAAATTTTACACATTAATCTGTAAATTTTACACTTTAAAGAGTAAATTTTACACTTTAATCTGTAAATTTTACACATTAATCTGTAAATTTTACACTTTAATCTGTAAATTTTACACTTTAATCTGTAAATTTTACACATTAATCTGTAAATTTTACACTTTAATCTGTAAATTTTACACTTTAATCTGTAAATTTTATTCTTTTATCTGTAAAATTTACACTTTAATCTGTAAATTTTACACTTTTTTGTTTATTCACATAGTCAATTTAGCAACTTCACACATTCCTAGTAACGCATTTTAAAGCCAACAGACCGTTAATCATGCAAGATAATTACGGAAGCGTAATATCAATCTGAACTGCAAATAAAAAAATCTTTGAGATATATATTTTTACTTTTTGTTACACTATAGTTAAACTAAAGAGACACATGTATATACACTGAAACAAAAGCAGATCCCTGATATCTTATGCTGGGTAAAATTACAAACAACCATGAGGAAATAGTCCATCATTGTTTATCATATACTAATAAACAAGTACGAGTTCATGTAAAATAAAAATATACAAACAATTGTAAACATCTCATTTTAATACTTTTTCTCAAGTGTCAGAGGTAAAGCATCACAAATCGACCGTTCGATCATAACCTATTGCAGTTCAAGTTGTCATAAAATAAAGTGTAAATTTTACACTTTAAAGTGTAAAATTTACAGATTAATGTGTAAAATTTACAGATTAAAGTGTAAAATTTCCACTTTAAAGTGTACAGTTTACATATAAAAGTGTAAAATTTACAGATTAAAGTGTAAATTTCACACATTAAAGTGTAAAATTTACAGATAATTGTGTAAAATTTACAGATTAAAGTGTAAAATTTACAGATTAAAGTGTAAAATTTACAGATTAATGTGTAAAATAAACAGATTAAAGTGTAAAATTTACAGATTAAAGTGTAAAATTTACAGATTAATGTGTAAAATTTACAGATTAAAGTGTAACATGTACAGATTAAAGTGTAAAATTTACGCTTTAAAGTGTAAAATTTACACTTTAAAGTGTAAAATTTACACTTTAAAGTGTAAAATTTACAGATTAAAGAGTAAAATTTACACTTTAAAGTGTAAAATTTACAGATTAATGTGTAAAATTTACAGATTAAAGTGTAGAAATTAAAATAAAGTTAAGTGTCCAAGTGGCACTAATACGCTTCCGTCTGGAGCTTAAACGTCACTGTCATTTATAAAACACTGAACCGGTCCTTCTTTTTTGTGCCGTATTGAACGTGTTCGTTTTCATTTTTATACTGTTTGTTTGTAATAGTTATTGTGTTTAAGAAATAAAACATTGCGATTATTTGCAATTCACATTGGTTTAAACGCAAAGCTCTTTGCGTATAATTGCAAAAGATTGCGTTTAAACGCAATAATTGTTTTGTTTAAACGGAATAATATTGCGATCAAACGCAATAATTTTTTTTTGCTTTTAATTGCAATAAATTTTGTATTTAATCGCAGAAATGTTTCAATTGCCTTAAATGATGTTGCATTTAATTACAATAATTTTATGCATTCAAACGCAATAATTTTTTTTGTATTCAAACGCAATACTCTTTGCACTTTCTCGCAGTAAATCTTTATTCTAAGAATTCATTTTGCATTTTAACACAATGATATTATAGTGCTGTAGTTTGAAATCAGACATCGAGTAGCCAAAGATTATTATACATAGTATGGCCCGATTCTTTAAAGAACTACATGGGTCTGTGTCTTTTTCAAAATCTGCAGTTGTAAAAATCGAATTTAAACAATGGCATTCTAACAACCAGTGTTTCTTAAACCTATTACATGTAGAACCCAACACTTTTAACGAAGCCTATAATTCATTGCTTACGTATCACAGCTAATTTAGAATGTTTTAGTGGCATTAATAGATTTATCAATTTGGTACTACACATTGATCAGTCATTTCATTAGATTTTGATATTGATTTCAAAAATTAAAAAAAATTGCGTTAAAACACAAAAAATATATGTCTTTCTCTGAGAGAATGTAGATTCTTTATTGTTTAAAAGTCTTCTTTTAAAGAACTACTGGGTCAGAAAAGCTGATAACTATGTGTTAGCATCCTTGGGTAGTGTAGACTCTAAATTATTCAAATCACCCATGAGGGTAGATCGAAGCCACAATAGAAATTCAAATATTTACATTCAGATATATAAGAAAAATCTTCCCCAAGAAGCTCTGGCCTAGAAAAGCATTTTTAACAAGACCATGTGCTCAGGTGAGCAATATGGCCCTTGGGTCTCTTGTATCTTATGTTGTTGGTATTGCAATGTCCTAAGGAGGCATATTTGCAAGTCTGAATTTTCATGTTTTTCCTCAAGACAGTAGCAACAATATTAGTTAACTTACTGCACTTGTTTTGTAACTCTATTTTATCATGGTAACAACAATAACTTAAAGAACAAGAGGTATTGGAAGCAACGAACTCCCTAAATGATACCACCGCCTCCAATATGCATATGGTTATTATGGCATAGTCCATGTTTTGCAGTGGCCGGGAAACACAAAATATGTGTCGGATCAAACCATACAATACGTGGTGCACAATGGCAATATGTAATGAAGATTCTGTGAAAGTTTCTTTAAATTTCACTCAGTGGTATAAAAGGAGTTGCGGATAAGACGGTCACCCAAAGCGTAACGGACAAAGGACGGACGGTCGACGTCCGTGTTTACGAGAGTGCATTTATTGGGTATTTTTCATGCTCATTTTGTACTTATTGGGTACTTTTTGCTTATTGGGTATACCCAATAAGAAGTGTCGCTAAATGTGCTTAAAACACCTTAATTGGGTATTTGCCGGCAAGTACCAAACAAAACTTGGACATGACGATTTGTCAAAAAAAGTGTCTAAAAAAGTTGTTTCTATGGATAGACCATGTCCCGGGATCATGAAACATCTTAAGCTTAAGTCAAAATCTTGATTTTATAATAAAATGGTGTAAAGGTAAAGAACACCAAAATTAAAATATTTTTTTCAATATTGCTTTTCAAAAGATTTGTTATCTGTAAATTTCTAAATAAGTTCCTCAATTAATGAATATTTTACAGGCGATAAAAAATTTGACTTAAGTCTTAAGTTTGTTTCATGATCCTTGGGCCAGGTTTTGCGTTTCGGTTTCACACTCGGAACACTAAATTCTCTAGAGTTCCAAAATCAACCTCCGGTAGTCATGATCATAACGGCGTTTGTTTTCACGAAGAAATAATTGCCAATTATTGGCGACTAAAAACACCACGATGTCAACAAGATTGTCTGTTTAACAGGAGCGAATGTAAGTTTATTCGATTAATATTTACCAAATGCTAAATTCTTGCTTAAGGAAAAATGATTTTAATGTAATTTAAAAGTAATTGTACACACAATTAAAATAGATATCGAAACAACCCATTCTAAGTAGCATTTGTATGTATTTTGAATTTCCTCTGGCTTTTTAACTCTCTTTAGCGCGAGAAGTATTTAGAAAATTATCGTATATTGTTAAATAATATTTGATAACTTGTAAGTGTTAATTATTTAGTTTTATATAGTCAACACTTAGAATGTTTTGACAAGGTATATTGGAAAGCAAAATTAAAATGTTAACAATCGTTTTTCGATAATTCAGCTGTAATTTTTCGGTTCATATAGACAGTATTGCAAATAAAATTAGCAAATTATTTACATTCACTCAATCCACTGAAAGATAAGTGCCATGAAATTAACTCAAATTATATTTGCAGGGTTTTTAATGATTTAAGATGAAAACAAAATAAATTTTGCTTCGTTTTAGATGAGCTTAAGTGAATGTTAAGAAAAAGGAAGATTTAAAAAAAAAACTTTTTCATTTTCTATCATAATCATTAATTTATATATAATTAAATTTTGCATGCTGAAATTAAACTTTTTAAATTTTAAAAGAATTAACTTAAGTTAGTACCCTGACTTTTTCACTATTAACTTTTTTTTCAATATTAATTTTTTATTTTTGCCTCCATATTTAGGCTAGTAACTTTTTACTTGAGGATAGTAACTTTATTGCTGCCACCAGGCTGTTGGCTATTACTTGAATTCTTAAAATTGCGCATCCCTGAATATGATTTAATAGCACAAAGAGCTATTAGGTTTACTTTTGCGAATTTATATGGTTAATGCTTGATTGTGATTTTAGGCTTGGATATAAATTTAAGATTTATTTCCCTTATGATATCTTATTCATATTTTTCCTAACTTATGTTACAATAAATTGGTTTAGATTTTTTTATTGAAGTTACCAATAATAGCAATGAAATCTAAAACCATAACTAGATGCTGTCATGAGACAGATACCTGCACTAAGGTGTTTGCCTCTAAATGCACACTCCTTCAAATTGGGCTTTACCAAGGAAAAAGTCAATATAATTCAATAATTTACATAATAAATGTATTCATCAAATTGAGCATAATATTCTCAGGTGACCATGTGACCCATGGGCGTCGATCTTATAGGTATTTCATATTCTTAATTCATTACCAGTCTGAAATTAAACAACAGAATTCAATTAATGGTGTAAATTAGGTTTGATAAAAGGGGAATATAAATTTTTTGGCCCATAATTGGAACTTTTTAAATCTATTTTCTCATATAGATCAACAACAAATAATATTATTCAAATTAGTGTAAAGCGTTTTTGATGATTTTTTTCAAAATGTACAAACTTTTTTTATATTTGATTAGACAGAAACACGTTGAAAGCTGCCATATACCCTATTAATTTAGTCAACCCCCTACCCCTCTCCCATCAACACACACACACACAAACACACCCTATTTGCCTGTTTTTGGAAATAGGCCTAGATGACAAAGTTCAGATAAAACTTCTTTTGTAAATGATAATTCAAAATGTGTTCTTGTACTATAAATGTATCCTAACATCTGCATCACATTGGGCTTCATCGTCTCAAGCCACGGTCCGGAGTCCGCATTTATAGCTCTCTCGGAGAGGATCGTACATTTTGGCCGTGGTTTGCGACGATGATTGGGCTTGCGTCACGTACCTAACTTAAGTACTAGTTTTACCATAATCATTTTTAGATAGCACTGCACGTGCAGTACTAGTGTGGTTCACACATCCTTGCATGTATAACAGTTGGAATTATTTTGTGTTTTAATTGGATTACCGGTATATTTCATGAAGTTGAAGGGATTTATGACAGTCAGTAAGAAAAAGTTTTGGTAATGATTTGGGTTAAATAGTCTGAGATGCAACTGGTTAGGTTAAAGTTGAAAGGATCAAAGGTCATCCGATGCTGCAATAAGACGAATTTCACATTCTGAAGAGTTATCGCCCGTTATCGATGTTACACTCAGTTACAAGATAGAGATTTTTTTTCAAGGGAGGGGGGATTTCCAGACCAGAATTTCCTGGAGAAGCAAAAAAAAAAGAAGTTATAGTGGGGTCTGTTTTCTAGGGTAGAGGGCATCCATAGTCATTTTTATTTGTTTGCTTCGGTATATATTATAGTCCTGCAAATTCCAAGGGGGGGGGGGGGGGGGGTCTCCCAATCCACTCCCTTTCTCTGTAATGACAAATGCTCATATTGTGTGACTCCTAAATAGTGGGAAGCTTTTTCCATTTGACTATACACAATTTTGTTTTTTGTGTTATATGTTATGTAAATTTAATGGTATAAAGGTTATGAACCCCAGGAGGTCATCCCCACTCTCCTTATGAACAGGAAATGTTCACAATATGACTGCATTAAATTAAATAAAAGAGCATCAATGATAAGATTGCTTGACATTTTATTTATCTACCTATCTTCTTAGAATTAGGAATTAAAATCATTCAAAGAGATGGACCACATTAAAGTATTTGTATATATTAACATTTTTTTTAAATGTAAAAACAAGTTGTAGTTTGCATACATGAATAAACAGGGGTCTGGGAAGGGATGAGGGGAAGGATTGAGTTCATATCTCTTTACGACTTTAAATGGATGAAAACTCCTAAAATGAATGTTGACCTCAAGCTTGACTTGTCCTCATTATTTTTCAAGTGGTGGTGTCTCCATTTGAGTGAAAAATTCCTGAGAGGGATGTTTAACAAACAAATGAAATAAAAACACAATACATGTATTGATTTGCGTTAAGAAATATGCAGGGGATTTTTTTTTCCATCATAAATCTCCTTTGAGAACTGTAAGGGCATTATTGTCTCCCGTTTTGGGGAAAGGGAGGGAACATTAAATCTTATTTGTTTGTCAGTCTGTCCATCTTTGACTGTATGTGCATCTGTCACAATAAATTAAACCTTGGTCATAACTTTTGAATAATAAGAGATAGGGCTTTCTAAATGTACTATGATTTTTTAACCCAAGTGAGACCTTGACCTTAAAGTTTAACCTACTTTCCAAAAAATATCATTTTAAATTAATCATTTTGAAAGAGAAAAGATAGGGCATTTAAATTATACATGTAAGAATCTTACGCTATACAAAATATGTGTCATTATATGAAGTTGTTACATCCGAAGAGAAATTTGGAAAATTCTCTTCTGGTGCCAAGTTATGGACGATTTCCTGATTTTAAAATGCAATTTTGTCGCCCCTTTTTCTCGAAAATGAATAAAGATATGATTTGGAGATTTATTGGACACGATAGTTTGTCACTTTGTGTTTTGCAGAATCACCTTCTCGTGCGTCGTCAGTACTTCCGGTTGTTACGAGATGCAAATTCAAAAATTCGTATTTTCTAACTTTTTTGTTTTTCAGTATTTTTCATTTATTTTTGGTATGTTAATAGAAGTCCTCCTTATGATGCTTACTATATAATTTGTTTGAATGTTGATAAATCTAAACTCTAGATATAAGCATTCAAAAATCTGAAGCGGGTCCAAAATGGCGGCTGTCTCTGTCAACGCCGACATTTCGCAATAGGGGTTTACGGAGGCAGTCGAACGTTTGCTTGAACGAAAGTAACATAAGGATAATTGAAATGTAAAGGAAAACTTGGATCGTCACGTCGTAGTTTCGTTGCAGTTCTGTGTCAAACTAACGTCTTCTATAATTGGATTTGGCTGGTTTTCAAAGTAGAAGAAGAAAAGACTAAATGTGGAAATGAAATTCGATACCTAATATCATTTGTGCACCACGGAAAACAGATCTTAAATCATACTTATAAGTAATACTTTCTCAAAAAAGAATATCAATTAATATGGAAAGTTTAAATCTTAACCACTGTTTTTCCTATGCACACTTGTGTCATATTAAACTAATAAATAAGACAGAAATAAAAAAACGATTTTTTAAAGATCTCTTGATGGAGTTTATTTTAGAATTCTTGTCTTAAAGACCTGTTTCAAGTTATTGAGCATAAATGATATCTGATTCCTTGACCGTCGTAGAGTGAGCCATGTTTTTCGGCGAAATGCTTCGACCTCTTTCGATTACTATTCGGGATAGTTCAGTGGGGGATAAATAGGAAATTGAAAAAAGTTAAAAATTCATAACAGTTTCACCGCTTTAGTGTTACATGCATTATACAATATGGAATTTGTAAAATGTGTTAAATATACTTTCTAAACCTAGAATCTAAGGCTATAAGAACGTTTTTTTTTTAAAATTTCGTTGAAGCTATCACACCTATTTAATAGAACATTCCAGAGAAAAGGCGCGAAGATTAACTCCTGGCGTTTGGCGCTAAAGTTTGAATAGTGACCCACCTTTCATACTTTTAAGAGAGAGGCACTGCTTCGTAAATATGTACAAGTAGATTTAGTGTAGATGTCCCGATAGTGTAATATTTAGTACGTTGGAATTTTGTGCTGGTGATTTGGGTTCAATCCCCTTGTGTGCAAACCTTTTTTTACATTTTCATCACGATTTTACGTTTTCTTTCCGGAATCGGACTCGCAACGAGTTTCATATCTAGTTAAGGACCTCTCGTTGCTCGCAACGAGTTTCATCTAGTTATTATTATTATTATTATTATTCTTTTTTTTAGACAAAATTTTGTGCAGGCGATTTCTCGTAAACTATTCGGTGAATTTCAATGAAAATTTCAGGAATTATAGGTCATTATATGAATTTTATATAAAATTCCGTTTGATGGAAAATTCGGTACCAGTGCCAAGTTATGGGCAATTTCCTGATTTTAAAATGCAGTTTTGTCTTCGAGTGTTCTCGAAAACGGCTAAAGATATTAACTGGAGACTTGTTAGAGATGATAGACCATGAGTTATAGATGTGCAATTTTGACTTCGTTTGCGTCGTAAGTACTTCCGGTCGCTACAGGAAGTGAATTCAAAATGTACACTTTTTCAACTTTTTTTGTTTTTCAATATTTTTCTTTGATATAATTAATGGTAATTAAGACCCTACTGGAAAGGCCTAATATATAATTTATCTAAGAACTGATCAATCCACACACTATATATTCGCATTTAAAAATCTGAAGCGTGTCCAAGATGGCGGCGGTCTCGGTAAACTCCGCCATTAAGCAAGTCGGGTTCTAGAAGGTCAGCTGAGCGTTTAGATGAACGAAACTTCTACCAAATAGATTTATGAAATGTAAAGGATTCTTTTGATTGCTACATCGCAATTACTTTGCATTGAGTATACTTTTAACATGAGGTTTCCTCAAACTTCTATTGAAATTGCTTTTGTCTGCATCTCAAAGTAGAATACAACATGACTACAAGTGGAAATACGATGACTTCAGTCTTTTATTTTGCACCAGGGAAAACTTTTCCTAAACCATGGTCATAATACTTTTCAAGAAACTTGCCTGACTTAATATTCACTATGTTTCTGAAGTATGACTTGACTTCTGTTTATTTTTCTTTACGCAGGCTTGTGACATATTAAATGAATAGAAAAGACAAAAATAAGAAAAACATTTTTAAAAGATTGTTTATTAAAGGTTATATGAATATTCTTGTAATAAATGCAAGTTATTGACATAAATAGTATCAGATTCCTTGACCGTCGGAGGACGAGTGATTTTTTTTTTTTAGTGAAACATTCCAGTCTTTTCATGAACGTGTAACTTATCTCCACTTTGGGGGTAAACAGGATACAAAATTCGTGGAAAATCTTAACGAATTCACAGCTTTATTGTTACTTGGCCGTATACGAAATTATATTTGTATAATGTGATAAATATTCTCGTACTTTCTAACGCTCGAAATTTTGGTTATAAGAACATACATTTCTAATTTTCATTGAAGCTATCAAATCCATTAAATAAATCAAACATTTCAAAGGAATAGCGTTAAGAACTACTTGTGACGTTTGGCACGAAATAATGCATCATGACCCGACTTAGTAGTAGACAAATGGCGACAATAGTGCAGAAATATATAACATTGGCATGCCTGTATATGGAATTGCATGGGATAAAAAGTTGAATACATGTCGAAAAAAGGAAAGAAAACTGTATCATGTGTTCATCATTAATAGATTATCTATCCTAAAAATTACTGTTAAAAACAAGTTACAAATTCCGATGTGATCATCTTGACAAAAGTTTGGCAAGCTGGCTGTCATTTTACAATTCCAAACTGAATTTTTAAAAAAAATGTAATGCATGTTGGAATAAAAAAAGCAATCTCACGATATTCGAATGTTAATTTGAAGCGGGTTCCCAAAGGTGTAATGGGTACCGCAATGAATTTTTACGCTGGCGACCCAGTTTCGATCCCCCGTGTGTCCGATTTTTAAAATCACTTTTTTCAGTTTGATTTTACGTTGTTTTTTCTGAATCGGACGGAAGACCTCTCGTTGCTCGCAACGAGTTTCGTTTCTAGTTATTATTATTATTATCTTTACGTACACCAAATTTTGTGCACGCGATTTCTCGAAGACTACTGGGTGGATTTTCATGAAATTTACAGAAATTATGTATTGTTATCTGAAGTTATTTTTTCCGAGAGATTTTTTGAAAATTCCCTTCTGGTGCCAAGTTACGGGACATTTTCTGATTTTAAAATGACATTTTGTCTACGGTTAATCACAAGAACGGTAGAAGATATAAATGTGAAACTTTCAGGGATTATAGATCGTGATATTTGCTATCCAGGACGCGACCTTTCGTTCGTCGTCAGTACTTCCGGTCGTTAGGACAAGCGAATTAAAAAAAATGTATTTTCTAACTTTTTTGTTTTTCAATATTTTTCATTTATTTTTGGAATCTTAATAGAGACCCTTCCATTGATGCTTACTATATAATTTTTTTGAATATTTATAAATGTAAACTCTAGATATTAGCATTTGAAAATCTGAAGCGAGTCCAATATGGCGGCAGTCTCTGTCCACTCCGACATTTCGCAATAGGGGTTTATGGAGGCAGCCGAGCGTTTGCTTGAACGAAAGTAACATAAAGATAAATGAAATATAAAGGTATACTTTGATTGTCACGTCGTACTTACGTAACAAACTTAAATTTAATCCAAGGTCTTCTCAAACGTCTTCTATAATTGGTTTTGGTTAGTTGTCAAAGAAAGAAAGGACTAAAAGTGCAAATGAAATACGAAATCCAGTATTTTTGTTTTGCACGACGGAAAATTCACAGATCGTATATCATAGTTATTTTTAAGAAATAGTTTTTCAAGAAACAATATCGATGTATATCTGAAGTATAAAGCTTAACTATTGTTTTCCCATGCACACTTGTGTCAGATTATACAAACAGCTAAAAGAAATACAAAATCGCTACAGGAAATAAGAAAATCATATTTTAATAGATCGTTTAATGGAGTTTATATTTACATTCTTTTCTCAAAGATATTTAAAGCTATTGAACATAAATGGTATCTGGAAATTCCTTGACCGTCGTAGGGCGAGACGGAAATTTGAGGTTTTTCAGTTCGAACTAATTTTACCTTTTCAAAGGTGTAACTAATCGGGATAGTTCACTTTTGGGAATAAATGGGAAATTTAAAATAGTTAAAAATGATCAAAAAAGCAGTCTCTGCGTTAACTATTTAACGTCTTTGGTGTTAGGTACTTACCTATATACGATATAGAATATGTAAAACAATGTGTTAAATATACTGTCTAAACCTTGAAATTTAGGCTATAAGAACGTTCTTTTTTTCTTAATTTCATCAAAGCTGTCAAACCTATTTAATGGAACATTCCAAAGAAAAGGCGCGAAGATTTACTCGTGGCGTTTGGCGCGAAATTATAAATAGTGGCGCGCCTTCCAAAGTTATTAGACAGGTGTATTGTTGAAGAAGTATATACAAAAACATTCTGAGCAGTTGACCCAGTAGCGTAATTTAAGCGCGTTGGGAATAAAAGAGAAAAAGGCGTGTTGGATTTTCATGCTGGCGATCTGGATTCAATCCTCTTTGTGGCAATTTTTTTTATCACTTTTCAGCTCGATTTTCGAGGGGTTTTTCCTGAATCGGACGGAAGACCTCTCGTTGCTCGCAACGAGATCGTTTCTAGTTATTATTATTTTTTTTAATTTTTTTTTTTCCCCAAAATTTTGTGCACGCGATTTCTCAGCAACTATTTGGCGGATTTCTATGAAATTTTCAAGAATTATGCACAATAAGATGAACTTGATACATTTTAAAGGAAATTTGGAAATTTGCTTCTGGTGCCAAGTTATGGGCAATTTCCTGATTTTAAACTTTTTCATGCAATTTTGTCGCCCCTTTTTTTCGAAGATGGCTAAAGATATGACCTTGAGACTTATTGGAGACGATAGTTCGTGACTTTGTGGTTTGCAGAATCACCTTTTTGTGCGTTGTCAGTTCTTCCGGTTGTTACGAGATGCGAATTTAAAAAAAATTGTATTTTCTAACTTTTTTGTTTTTCAATATTTTTCATTTATTTTTGGTTTATTAATAGAAACCCTCCTTATAATGCTTACTATATAATTTGTTTGAATGTTGATAAATCTAAACTGTACATATTAGCATTCAAAAATCTGAAGCGGGTCCGAAATGGCGGCTGTCTCTGTCAACGTCGACATTTCGCAATAGGGGTTTACGGAGGCAGCCCAGCGTTTGCTTGAATGAAAGTAACAAAAGAATAAATGAAATGTAAAGGAATGCTTGGATTGTCACGTCGTAGTTACGTTGCAGTTCTGTGTCAAGCTAACGTCTTCTATAATTGGTTTTGGCTGGTTTTCAAAGTAAAAAAAGAAAAGACTAAATGTGGATATGAAATTCGATGCCTAATATCTTTTGTGCACCACGGAAAAACAGATCTTAAATCATACTTATACGTAATACTTTCTCAAAAAAGAATATCAATGAATATTGTAAGTATAAATCTTAACCACTGTTTTTCCTATGCACATTTGTGTCATATTAAACTAATAAATAAGCCAAAAATAAGAAAACGATTTTTTTAAAGATCGCTTCATGGAGTTTATTTAATCATTCTTGTCTCAAAGACCTGATTCAAGTTACTGAGCATAAATGATATCTGATTCCTTGACCATCGAAGGGCGGGCCATGTTTTCACGCGAAACGTTTCAACCTTTTTCGATTAACCAATCGGGATAGTTCACTTTGGGAATAAACAGGAAATTGAAAAAAAAAATTCATAACCGTTTCACCGCTTTAGTGTTACATGCATATTAACAATATGGAATTTGTAAAATGTGTTCAATATACTTTCTAAACCTCGAATCTTACGCTATAAGAACGTTCTTTTTTTTAACTCGTGGCGTTTGGCGATAAATTTTGAATAGTGACCCGCCTTTCATAATTTTAAGAGAGAAGCACTGTTTCGTTGATATATACAAGTAGATTTAGAGTAGAGGTCCCGATAGCGTAATATTTTCATTTTTTCGAAAATCACTTTCATTCGCGATTTTGGCAAATTTTTGTATTTTTTAAAAGGCGATTTTGTCCAGCAGTTTTTTCTCGAGAACGGCTAAAGACCTCTCGAAAGTGAAACTCACTGAGGTTATTATTATTATTATTCTTTTTTTGACAACCTTTATTTTTCGCGATTTCTCAAAAACTTCCGGTTTTGCAAACGGAAGACTTTACAAAATATGCATTTTTCACTTTTTTGTTCTTAATTTTTTTTGGGAATTTACAGGGTTTATAGTGTGTCAAGTATGAGATTTATAAATTTATGATGCGATTTTGATGCGTGACTTTTTCAGAAATGATATGACCGAACCAAACTTTGACCCACTGTTGGAGGGTTAGATCATGACTTTGTGGTTTGCAGAAATTTTTTCTTTGTTTCTGTCATTTTTCAATTGCAAATGCTTCTCTAAAAAAAATGTATTTTGAACTTTTTTGATTTTTAAAAGCTTTTTATTTATTTTTGGTATGTTAATCATGATATATCTCCTTATACTGCTTATTGTACAATGAATCTTGATAAACGAAAAAATCTTGATATAAGCTATTTAAAAATGATGCAGCGAACTCTAACAGAAAGTGGCGGAAGCTCTCTCTGTTGCAACTAGCAACATTTCGCACTAGTTTACGGAGGCAGCCGAGCGTCTTCCGTCTTGAGCGGAAGTAACTTAAGGTAAATGAACTGAGGTTTCTTTTGTCACTTTTATTAAGGTCTTCCGTCTTCAGCGGAAGACCTTCTTCTATAATTGGTTTTCTTTTTCACTATTTTTATTAAAAGAAAAGACTTTTTGTGCAAATGAATTTCGACACCTTTTCTCGGAAACGGCACTCGATTTTCATGAAACTTTCAGGACAAAAATAGAATTTTTTAAACAAACCTGATATATAATTTTTTGTTTTGATGACGTCACTTCCGGTTTTGAGATTAGGTTATTTAGCAAGATTTAGTGATTTTCGTAGGGCGAGCCATGTTTTTCCGCGAACATTTCAAAACCTTTGGATTAGGATAGAATACTTCAGTTTTGGGGATCAAAGGAAATTGAAAAAAGTATATGTAGATGTGACATACGTATTTCATGTTTCACCGCTTTAGTGTTAAATGCATATATATAATATGGAATCCGTTAAAATGTGTTAAATATAAACCTCAATTAGGCTATAACACTTTTTCTTCGATATCTTCATTGAAGCTACCACAAATATTTAATAGATACATTCCAAAGAAAAGAAGTGTAGAATCACTTGATGTTTGTCGATATTTTTGAATAGTGACCTGCCTTTCATAATTCTAAGATATAAAGTTTTTCCTAAATATATAAAAGTATTAAGAATTTGTAATACGTAGCGAAGCAAAGTTGTTCAAAATCACTTGACCTTTCAAACGAAATTTGTGTGCAAATCTTTTTTATTTTTTAAGGATTTATCGCCGAGAGGGGCCAAAATTTTATCCTTTATATTAAAATGTATTAAGAATTTGTTCTACGTCAAAGAAAAAGTTGTTCGAAATCTTGTAAACTACACTATCTGGGTCGTAAAATGTTTTTAGGATCAGTAGACATGTTATGTAGATTTGCCGAAAAGGTCATATTTGCGCGTCGTGCTTGCATATTTTTGCGGTAACACATGTCACTGGGAGCATATAAAACTTAACTTTTCTTTTTTGTGATGAATTTCCGGTTAAACCGGAAGTAATGTAAAGATACATTTAGTAGTTTTTGACGCAAAATGAAATTATAAAGTACGGAGACAACTTAGCGCATTGCTTTTTTTTGTTGACGTCACTGATTGGCTGAAACTAAAGTCTCAAGACCTACTTGTTGCTTTGCAACTTTTGAAATTTTGCTCTAGTCCTATTATTATTGTTTTGATTTATGACCGATTTTTGTGCACGCGACGCTCGCGTGCTGCAATGGATTGGCATGAAACTTTAAACTTGTAACATGGCTAATCTCCTTTGTTTTTTTCGAAATGCTTTGAAATTTAAAACATCCGGTCATGCATTAGGATATCCTAAAATTGATTTTTTTGAAATCACGTTTGTCCGCACGTGTTCTGCTAAACTGATTGGCTGAAACGTGATACTTTGGTCTAGTAGACCTTTGTTTAGATTTGTGGAATGTATTTTATTTTTAAAGTGCTGCATTCACTTAGATATCCTTCAAAATAAAGATAAAAATTTATGAAATTTTTTAGCACTTTTTCTGTAATCTTTTTCCTGTAAATATTTTGTTAAAACTTGTTTTAGAACAAAAGAAGTGGGATTTAGAACATAGATAAATAAAAAGGGACTCCTACAATTAGGTGTAGTCATTATGCAAGTGCTTGCAAGTTTTTCCGTGAAATGAGTATATTAAAAAAATATTGAGAATTTGTAATACATCCATGAAGCAAAGTTGATTTGATATTAATGTATATTAAAATTTTAGATAGTGTAGACAAGATAATATGGTCATTACCACATGAACACGGAAGTGCGAAAAAATGCCTATTTTTAATATATTTTGAAAAGTTTTTGGGTAAGACCTGATTCAGTCTTAATTCCATAAAAATTAATTTTATGTCCGTAATCAACACTTTCACAGGGAATAGCATAAACTTCCGGGAGTTGGGGAGCGTTTGTTGCTTTGCAACGAGCTACCATTAGCTCTAGTTATTATTATTTTTCTTCTTCTTCTTCCTGGGTACTTTTTTGTCCGGGAATGATCTTGTAAACTATTTGTCCGATGTAGGTAAAACCTTTTTAGGGTCAGTACACATGTTATGTAGATTTGCGGAATCAAGGTCATTTTGCGCGCACGTGCTTGCAAGAGCGTGCACGTGCAACACGTGAAATGACCAATATAATAGATATAGCCGTAACTTTTCTATTTTTTGATGAAATGCTTTGAAACTCATAATGTGAGGATATATTAGTAGTATAAACATGATGACATGGTCAAAATAGCAAGATCTCACGCGCATGCACATGTGCTTCGCTCTGATTGGCTGAAACTAAAGCCTCAATAATTTTTTTTGACAAAATCCTTTGAAATTTTGAACATAATCATATATTATGAAGATCTACAGCATGATTTATAATAATTATCATAAAAGCATGCGCATGCACATGTGCTGCAATCTGATTGGCTGAAACTTTAAATGCCTTTTTTTGGTTCTCAACAGAGCGGGATGAAATTTAGAATATGGATAGGTATGATAGATTGCTACATTATGCTAATATCAGAATTGAATGCAAGGACACGCATGCATGCAAGTGCACGCGCACAATAGCAAAATAACGTTATATATTTGAAAAAAGGTAACAATTAAATTTTTATGATTTTTCTTATTGATTCCTACAACATAAAGAAATGTTAATGGTTTAGACAACATGCCATGATCTTGCATGTGCATGCACGTGCGTGCGCGTGCAATGAGTTAAATGACATATATTCGGTATCATTGTAGCTTTAATAACTTTTATATGAAATCCTGTGATACTGAGCACATTTTAAAAATGTCTTACAGGAAATGGCACAAAAAGCGATTTGGGGACCGTTTGGGGAACATGTGGCACGGCCAGTTGTAACGGTTACAATTAAAACTAGTTCTTTCTAATCTCTTGTTAGTTCTACTGGTCAGAGAGTAGAAGAGCTTATGTGATAGTAATGCGTCCGGCGTCCGTCTGTCTCTCTGTCCATCTGTCTGTAAAAAATTTTTCAAAATGCTACTCCTCCTACGGGTTTAGTCCGATTTCAATACCGGTATAACTTGAAACACAAGTAGACTACACTAAGACACATAATTCTGTGCATCGGTTTTTGATTTCGATGAACGGTGTTGCCATGGTAACTAAAAATAGAAATTTCTGTGAAATTATTTCAAAATGCTACTCCTCCTACAGTTTTGGTCCAATTTCAATATAGCTTGACACACAAGTAGAGAAGGATATGGAGATAACGAACAGTATTCAATCTCAACGTCCATTAAACAATATACAAAATAAGAGCAGAGCAAACACGGACCTCTGAAACATCAGAGGTCTGATTTCAATATGCCATGGAGGAGTGAGCATCCCCTGCCGACCGGTCACACCCGCCGTGTGCTCGTTGTCATGATCAGGAAATAACGGAAAAAATCCGTCGTCAATTCAGTGTATAAATAATGGACTAACAATTGGTATGAAAAACGTCAGTCAGCATATGACTCAATGATAAATTGTATTTGCTGACAAGGTCATTGTATCGACACATAGAATTTACGAAATGATGACTTTAAACGAGACTGTTGATATTCTTGTTTCATCAACTTGCTTGTCAATAATTTACCTCGTTTAAGAAATTGTTCATACGTAGAGCACGCTCTTGCGTATCGAATCAACTGAGATATATATACTCCGCACACAGGTGATGAAGGTATATTGCTGCATAAGTAAGGGAAGTTGATTCAGAGATAGAAAACTAAAAGTCATCACGTTTATCATATAGCTTGGTTGTTAGATTACCATTAGTGTCTTTTTCAAAAGTAAAATATCCAGGTATGAAGCAGAAGTGTCATGGCACACTGTGGTACACTACACTACGATACATAATTCTGTGCATCAGTTTTTGATTTCGATGAACGGTGTTGCCATGGTAACTAAAAATAGAAATTTCTGTGAAATTATTTCAAAATGCTACTCCTCCTACAGTTTTGGTCTGATTTTATTATAACTTGGCACACATGTAGACTACACTAAGATACATAATTCTATGCATCAGTTTTTTTTTATTTCGATGGACGGTGTTCCCGTGGTTACTAAAAAAGAAGTTTTTGTGAAATTCTTTCGAAATGCTACTCATCCTACAGTTATGACCTGATTTCAATGTAACTTGGTACTCAAGTAGACTACAATATGATACATAATTCTGTGCATCGGTTTTTAATTTCGAAGAACGGTGTTGCCGTGGGTACTAAAGATAGAAGTTTCTGTGAATTCTTTTCTAAATTCTACTCCTCCTACAGTTTTGGTCTGATTTCAATATAATTTGGCACACAAGTAGACTACACTAAGATACATAATTCTGTGCATCAGTTTTTGATTTCGGTGAACGGTGTTCCCAACGTTACTAAGAATAAAAATTTCTTTGAATTTTTTTCAAAATGCTACTCCTCCTACAGTTTTGGTCTGATTTCAATATAATTTGGCACACAAGTAGACTACACTAAGATACATAATTCTGTGCATCAGTTTTTGATTTCAATGAACGGTGTTGCCGTGGTTACTAAAAATAGAAATTTCTGTGAAATTCTTTC
>NW_026924968.1:0-25234 GCF_032062105.1 Saccostrea cuccullata
TTCCTAACACAACCTTAAATAGATCGACCGCTACTGCGGCCGATTATAAAGACCAAGATAGCTTACGTGTCAGTTTTATGTTCTGGTTGCAAATAGAATATTTTGATGCTATTTTTTACTAACATTTCATTCATGTATAAAAATATGATGAAGAATTATTTTGTTTTATATATTTTCATTCAAATAAATCAAAAACTCTTCATAATTATGAAAAGACCAGTTGTGAATGTTAATTATACAGATTAAATATATTTGGGAAGTGAATGTTAATTATATAGATAAAATATATATGGGAAAGAAATAAAAAAAAATAAACAATCATTTTTAAACAAATAGAATAGAAATAAAAATTTCGATGAAATATAATTGATCTTAATCTCAATTAATAAGAATAAAATATTTAAAAAAAAACAGCTAGTAATTTTGCATGTTCCTTTCACTTGGTCTCAAGGATCTACTAGCATGTAGACATGTTGTTTTCCGTCTTCCGTCTTTGACTTGCGATAGAATGGCTCCTAAACCTAACATACTAGCGTCTGTTTTAGAGGTCAGAGTGTCATCTCTTTGCAGATAAAGACTAAGAAGATAACATACTCTTTTAGCAATTAAAATTTAAGCGGGTTACCCTTAAAACGCCAAAATAAGCACAACGCTAAAATAACCTGCTATATGGTAATTTCGGAAACGAGGATGAGTACAAACTCAATTGACAGAATACAAACTTTCAAATTCACACTGTATATTTCGACTTTTCTTAGATCTTAGTAGGAGTCCTAACTGGATTTTTTTATGAAATATATGATTTCTGTACGATGTTCTGTCACTGCAATTGAATATATATACATTTGTGGTAGCTCTCTATTATATAAACATACAGAGAGAAAATATCTTCAATTCTGTATGAAGTTTGTCAAAGGTCAGAGGTCAATACATGACCTAATCACACGGCGCAATAATATCTACTGGTATAATTTATATAATGACCTGATTTACTTGCTTTTTGTGTACAAAAATGAACAAAATAAGCAAGTAAAATAATAATTATTTTATTTAAATTGTAAACAAGTATTTCAGTTTGTTGGCTATCGATTCAACCTGTGTACATAGTGAAAACTAACACGTTAGGGTTTTAGCGTTTGTTTACATCTTTCACTTTTGTCAGCTGCACAGTCTCTAACGTTCATCCTAATTTTTTGGGTAGACCTTTCGTTAAATTTTCATGATAAACTCTTATTTTATCTTTAAATTCTACTCACGATAGATGTGTAAATCTGTTGGAAATATCATTACAATCATGCCAGAACAGCTGCCAAACACCTCGGCGTTTTCGTAGTTCAATGTAAACATGGTAAAGCCGTCGCCAGTGTCTCCGTGTTTATCAGTGTTTTACGATAAGTATGCCTTTAGTTACTGAAATCGTAGAATGTTTTTGATCAAATTGCAAATAAACTGGCTCGAACATGTGTCTCAATCCATCGGATCCAAGGTCTATGGATCCATCCATCCCTTTCCGGCGACCGAAATTCCTTCAACGTTTTATCATCAAACTTCGGACGTGTATCTTGTGTCTTTTCTGCATCGGTTATCAATTTTCACAAATAAAAATATTCCCAGAAAACAACCTGTTCACTATTACTGATCACAAGTAGCCTTTCACAAAACATTCTCTTCGAAATAGATTCCTTAGCCTAATGAATTCGAAGCGTAACCGCCATGCAAGCCGATTTACACCTTGCGTCATTTTTCAAAATCTACGACGGACGGTTAGTGCAATAATTAAATTCGAGAATATTCAATTGTCTGTCTCAAATGTATATATAAGTAATAATTAACAAGTTTATAAACTTCAATGGGAATTGAAGTGGGTCGGTACGTGATCAAATCTTCTGAGAAGGCCTTCCTTCACAGGATTTGATCACGTGAGCGACCCACTTCAATTCCCATTGAAGTTTATAAACTTATTTATTTCTTAAATGAAAAATGATCTCCTTTGCTGCATCGTATGTACCATTAAGTCCCGCAAGCAGCAGGGACATACAGAGAGAGAGAGAGAGAGAGAGAGAGAGAGAGTAAAATGTCTTACCTGTTACGGAGATGATTATAACCTTTCTATCCTTTTTCTCAAATTATTTGAATACCACGCAATTATACAAAAAAAGAATTGTGATTGCCTGCATAAAATTGTAGCACATTAGATAAAATTTCGACATTATAAATAAGTTGAAAAAATTGACGCCAAAAAGAACTTTTACGTCCAATGCACATAAAAGTGCGTTAAAGTATTTAGTCGGCAGTAAACAAAATTATCACTCTGGTGGCACATGAGAAAGGAAGTCGAACAAGAAAAATGGCTCACAGATGTAAATTTGAAATTGACTACACATAAAATGAATATTGAGTAGACTTCATACGGAAGTAAATATCATACATTTTATCCATTTGACACAGAAGTAAATAACTAATCAGCAGCAAGGAAACATCAGGAATGAAAATCAGCATTTCAAAATCTAATATAAAATAGTGTGGATCGGATCACAAAAAGTTTTCAAAGGAAGCTTTCCATCACACAAGTTGGGAACTAGAACAGGAGAATACAACTTTCGACTTACAAGTTATTCAGTTCTCAGATAATTTTGAAGAAGTTGATATTAATTATGACTCACAACTACCTAAAATAATTGCTTTGATTAAACAATGGAAGCGAAGAATCCTAACTCCAATCACATAACTATTATTGAGACTCTTATCCTACCTAAGCTTAATCATTTTTTATTTCTTTGCCATCACCTGAAAATAGTTTTTGGTTGATTTTCAAAGAGATATTTTTTAAATTAATATGGAAGTCCAAATTGGATGAGATAAAGCGATCCTTTGTCACAAAAGACTATCTTTCTGGGGGCTTAAAACTGATCTATATAGATAATTTAATAATTGCTTTAAAATCTTCTTGGATGAAAAGGTTAACTCATAAACAAAAGCCTTGGATGGATTTTTTTTTCTTTTTGCATTGAATGAAAAGGATGTTATTGAGAAGTTATTTCATTTTGGGGATCTGTTTATTTTAGAAAATTTACTTCCCAAAAGCAATGCTTTCTGGCAAGATGTATTTAAAACATGACTTGAAGTCATCAAATGTTTAATTATTGTAAAAACGTAAAAAATATTTTTTTTCAAATATCCCATTGTGGTACAGTTCTAATATCTTGGTTGGCAAATGGTCTGTTTTTATCAATGTTTTTATTATTACAATATTATGTTTTGGTATGAGAAAGGAATCAGAGTAATTGGAGAATTTCTAGATGGCGAAGGAAAATTTTGATGCTATAATTATTTATTAAAAAGATTTTCCGTCTCACAAACATATATAAATAAGCAGATTGTGCAATATAATAGTGCTCTTACTGCAGTGTCAAATATTTAAAATGTTTGTTTATTGACAAAGCCTTATCACAAAATCTTTTAATACAATTATGCCCTTTTATTGTGAATTGTTGTTCCAGTCAGAAAAATGTACTTAGCCAATTTACTGCATTTTAAACACAAATAGATTTAAACTTACATCTACATCAAACTGGATTGCCATTTCGAATATCTATGGGCAGTGTAGTCTTGAAGTACATCACGTTTTTAAAGTTTGTTTTAAAGTAACAAGCAATACAGGTGTTCAGCTGGCTGTGGTTTAGAATACTGCATAGGATTCTTTCTGTGGTTTACTATCTTAAAACAATAATATTAAAACAATATAGGGAAACAACTTATTGTGCTTTCAAATATAATGTTGAAAAATTGTTTCAATCCAAAAAAATAAAATTGTTGATTTTAATTCCATATGGTTTATATGGAAATCTGTTATTGATGATTGACAGTTCAAGTTTCAGTTACTATAATTGTTATTGTACCATTTTTATCTCTATTTTATTCTCATATTGTGGATAAAAGAATAAATGAATTTACCAATTCGGATAATATATGTACAGGTATAAGATGTTGGAGGAAAAATTTTGAAAATACATATATTTTTTTTTCTTTCAATTTTATCTTTTGATGGATAGTGGGTAGTGTGAAAGGGTGAGTGTGCATGTATATGGCATAAATGTAAACATGTTCATCTACTATCTCTTTGTTTATTAAGAGAAAATATAAATAAAAAAAGAAAAACAAAACTGAATAACAAATCCATGGCAAAAATGTATACATATTTATAACAAATCTTTTCCTGTACACAAATGTATTATGAAGTTGATTTTGAACATTCTGAATGTCGGGCGGCTGCAGTAAATATTTTCCTTATCCTTTTTCTGACGATAAACTGTTTAAGTACCGTAATCCTGTTTCCACTTACACGATACTTATGTTTGTCACAAGTCTTAAAACAAAACAGTTTATACTCAGAGGGAATAATGTCAGTTTCATTTCTGATTACAATTGTGCATCAATTATAACCCTTAATATAAATATTTGGAAGGGTGTATAGTTCAAAGTATAAACCAATGCAATATAAAATATATAGGGCTGTGGGGTTGGGGCATGATATTTTTTTCACTTTCTCATTTCACTTAGTTGAGGAATATTCATTTAACGTTTTATGATACACATTAATTCTTGTAAGGAGAGTTTGTATACAAACATGAATGAAAGCTGAGTAGAAACTAATTATTCAAAGTTTTACGCCCCATATTTTAGTTTGCGACGAGTATTTGCATAAAAACATGTACCTGTAAACTCCGCGATGGAAATGTACTGCTGACCTACCTATCCAAAAATTTTTATATCAATGAATACAAAACTTACACTTAGCAGTCTGTTATTAACCTGTCTTGATATACTTATTTTTTTTTCAATTAGAAACAAATATACACATTATTATCTTATGTTGCTTGTAAAGAGGTTAGAACATATATCAAGACTATATTTTTAATAGGCGTCGGAACCGTGGTTGCTAGGGGGTGGGGAATTTGGAGGGGGGCTTAACACCCCCTTCCCACTTTTTTCTCAACTATATACTTAGCTTACACATTGAACATTGCTGAGTATGTTTAGCCCCCCCTCCCCCCCCCCCCCGACTTTCAACAGACACGTCGCAATATAGGTTAAAAATGGGGAAAGTGGTGGTGTTTGGAAAAAAAATTGATCCGGTTTCGACCCCCCCCCCCCCCCCCCTTCACGAAAGAGGAGTTTTGGGTTTTGGAAATAGTTATTTCCTTTCTTTATGGTCAGGTTTTTTTTAAGGTATATTTTTTTTACACTAAGCCCCTCCCACTTTCAATTCCTTCAGATGACAATATTTCTAAAGCTAATTACTTAAATATTAATGTGTTGCTTCATTCTGTGTAGGAATCTGTTCTAGATAACTGTCTTCTTGTTAATTGATCTCTGATGTTTAAAACTAACTTTTACAAATATAATGGTATTAGTGCAGCTTATATTTATAATGCTTAATATATTAGTTTTATAAATGATTAAAATATCTGTTCTAGAGTCGCGGTGCAAGGCGTTGTTCCTTACGTCGCGTGTTCGATTTTCGCTGTGGGGTGTGAAGACTGATCCTTCGGACGACATCGTATAAAACGAGGTATCTTGTCGTCGTAGGTTGGCACAAAAAGATCCCTTACTGCTTAATGGTCGTAAGACAGATTTTGTCGTCTCCATGTGAGTGAAAAATGAAAAGTGACATACAAACAAATAAATCTTCAACAAACAAATTACAAGTAGGGAGAGTCAGTCAGTAATCGAGCAGGAGTTATCCCACCTGTGGTAGAGTAAATCAATCGAACAGCTCTTCCTCTATAGAAATGGTATAGCTGCATATCTTTTTAAGATAATGTCTCTTTAAGAAAAGCAAATCTTTGCATCTTTTATAAATAGTTTTTATTGTTTAAATGATAACTTGAAATGTAAAGCAACTGTGGTGATATTCTCAAAATTCATCATTTTTAGATACAGTATTGTATGAAATACAGGGAACAAACAGAAATGGCATAGAAAGGTCTTATTTGAATTATGAACATATTTTAGCTGAAGAAAGTATTTCAAAACTTGATATTCTGATACCATTTTCTTTGAAGTATCTAAATATACAATATTCTTTTCACTTGTGGTTCCATTTGCAATAATTACACAGCCAATTGTGCCTAACGTTAATTTAACATGAAAATAACGTTAATTTAACGTTAAATATTTAACGTTAAATTAGCGTCAATCGAGCTTATACATGAATTTAACGTTAAAAAATTAACGTTAAATTAACGTTATTTTCATGTTAAATTAACGTTAAACGTTAAATTAACGTTAATAGTTCACACTAATTTAACGTTAAATTGCATAAAAATTGTGTGCATATATTTGGAATTATCCTTCCTATTCTTCCAGAAAAATACATGTTCCTGCATCATGGCAGAAGCTTAACTGATACTACATGATTATATCATAATTATTCATTATCATAATTAATTCTCTAAAGGAACACCAGAAGCTCATCGATTTTGCACTTTTCCTTGTAGCACTGCAGAAAGCTAGGCTTGCATGTTGACTTCATCCCTGGTGTCACTTTTTTTTCAATTTGAATATATCCAAAAGGATAAACGGACCCATCAGCTCTTTCAACAAAATCTCTAAAATTCTGAGCATTGCCTCCATTTCAAATTTTCTGAAGAAAAAAGAAACACCAATTCATTCATTAATACTTTTAATCAGGCACATTCAATACAATGCTACAAATCTTCTTTCTTTTTTCAATCTGAAAAAGAAGAGAGGCAAACACATATATTATAATAATTATATGAAAATAAAATACTTCAGCAATACATTAACAACTCAAATTTGTCAAAAATATAATGAATGAAACAAGAGGTCCATTGGCCACATCCCTCACCTGAGCACATAAGCTAACTAAAAACACAGATCAGTTAAGTATTGAGAAGCTTACTTTATACTTATTGAGGGAGGGGGATTTGAATTTTCCATAACTTGAAAATGTTACTATTACAATACAGCATACATATATTATTTTGCCATACTTGAAAAGAAGACTTTTTAAGATTTTTCCAACACATTACCTGATCTCCCATTGTGACCCCTCGCTAACCTCCAATCCCATTATTTGAATAAATTTTAAATTTTTACTACTTGCAGATCATGTCAATTTGACAAAACAATTTTTTCTGTTCTGGAGAAGATTCTTTTTCCTATGTATTCTCATGCAAGTCTGTGATAACTCATGGTGGCCACACCCTAACCCCGGGGGTCATGATTTTCACAAATTGAATCTACATTTAATACCTATGGATGCTTCCACATCAGGTCATGAGATTAATCATTCCTGTCCCAAAGGTTCTTAAGAAGATTTTTAAAAGGTTTTTTCTTATGTATTCCTATGTAAACTTTGGTCGGCCATTGTGGCTCCATCATACCCCCGGGGGTCATGATTTGATCAAACTTGAATCTACACTACCTGAGGATGATTCCACATAAATTTGGAGAAGATTTTAAAAAGGTTTTTCCTATGCATTCCTATGTAAAACTTGGGAACAAATTTGAATCTACATACACTACAGGGGTCAAGAGGTCATAGATGTGTGTATCGATAAATGTTCAACGGAATTTCACAGTCACGTCATAAAGGGTCGACACACATTCAGTGTCTTGTTTACATACCATTGGTTTTGAAAAATAATGCAATGCGCACGTTAAAAGCCACAAAGAGCGTGATAAGACAAATATAAAGTACAAATAAGTTGCAAATGAAAATATAAGTGATAAGGTATCATAATGATTTTAAAACATCCAACGGGCTAAAAATACAGGTTGGTACTAGATTAAATTCATTATAATTCCCTTCAGGCTTTATGGAATTTTATCTTGTGAGTCATGACCAACCGATAGTTATGTCCGGATAGATGTTTAAAAATACCTTATTTCCTAAGTAAGACTGAAAGTCCATTGGGCCCCCCCCACCCTGGGTTGAAGAGGCTTGAAAATACACTATCTGAGGATGCTTCTATTTAAGTTCCATCTTTCCTGGCCCAGTGGTTCTTGAGAAGAAGTCAAAAATGTGAAAATTTTACAGAAGGACAGACAGACGGACGGACGACGGACAAAATGTGATCAGAAAAGCTCACTTGAGTTTTTGGCTTAGGTGAGCTTAAAATTTAGGGGTGACATATTAAATGGGTTTAAATATTTGATATGTGTTCGGAATAAATGCAATTTACCTGGTATTTTGAAGATTGCTTACGGTGATGAAATTTATTCACTTTCTTGTGATTATCATGTTCATGTCAGCAAGACTTTATACTGAGTAAACCTACAAAAAAAAATAATTAAAAATCATTCATTTGAAATGTATTATCTTCAACATATATGATGTTCATAGATAGAAACCAAATTTTATGTGCAGCGTCCAATTCAAAGCAAACTTTTAGTACAATGAAAGCAACTTGGCTTTAAATTTGTCTCTTTAGCATTAACTTTATATCAATTTATAAAATTTTTCTAAATAAAAATTATGAATACACTATGTATATACTATTTTATAAATAACCTTTGTTCCTGCATGGCTATCCTGAAAAACATCAATTCAAGGAGGCACCAAGGAGTGGAATATAGAGGCTGTAGTCTGCTCTTTTCTCCATGTCTTGCATACAAGTATCTTTTCTGTAGTATGCAGTAAAAGAAAAAAATCTTGATTCAATAATGCTTATAGAATGTTTCTGAACAAAATATTGACAAGTGTCAAGTAGTGACAAATACTAAACTGGTATTTTAAAAATTCAGTTGGTGTGTGTGAATGTAAATTTCACTGTCATTACATTTACTGTGGGAATTATTTACATTTTGTTCCACTTTGTTCCACTTTCAATACCTGTTTTGAGTTCCACTGGAATTATAATTTAGGCAGCTGGGTTCTTCCGAGTCTCGACGACAAAGTCCTATTTGATCCAATTCAGAAGTGCGAGTCAGATGTGATACCGAGTTCCAGCTGTTTAAAATACAATAAAAATATATACATCAAATCGCCTTTAATCGTTTTTATCTCTATAATGATGAAACCAATAAAGAGAAATGTTAGAATCAGGGAAAACATCGCTCACATTGCGTGTTTAACTTCAACTTCGAGATGGTTATTGTTAACTTGTACTGTACACAATTTCTACTTTCACTTTCGAATTTTCTCCGTATCGTACGTAGGGCGGCAGTACTGATGTACGGTAAGCTTCAGTGTTCAAACAAATAACCAACTGAACAATAAATAGACCTAATAAAAATAGTAATTCTGATATATACAAATATCCAACATTATTACATAGCAGAGATCTGGAACGTCGTTCACAGCCTACGACACAATGTAAGATTAGACTGATACTACAACGTATCGATAGCCTGCAAGGACTGTTGTGTTGCTGTACATAAAGTTCAAACATTTAGGGAGCTCTGAAATTATGAAACCTCAAAAACGTAATATTACAAAGACTACAAAATACTTACTATTAAGAGAGACTTGATAAATCCTTTTTCCTCTGTGTTTTCAATTTCTGTTAACAGCTGATGACGTCAAACATGACGTACAGTTTCGTCCGATAAAGACAAAACCGATCCTGAGAAAAGCTACGGACCATATTTAGCCGGAAAAAAATCCAAATCCAAGTTGACATTTTGAAAGAAAGACATAGAGCATATGATTTTTAAGTCTAGATAAATTACTTTTTTAGAATATGTATGAAAAAAATGGATGAGGTGAAGAGGGTGCTAACAGGTAGAGCACCCCCCTTTCCCAAACACACACCTGTAACACAACATTACACAAACACACACACACAATTTTGTCGGAAATACTTTTTGAACCTATATGGTATAATATTAACTCAACTGTTATCTTTATATATTGGGGTTAAAAATTTATTTCCGACACAAGTGCCAACACCCCCCCCTCCCCAACCACCAACCCCGGCGGTTTAGAGTATCCACATATGGACATCTTATTAATTAATTAATTGTCACTAAAATGATTGGCAAGTATTGTTCAAAGTTAGGTCTAAAATTTGAATAACAACATTAATATCGTGTTATTCTAATTAACATGAAATTAACATTAAAGAATTAACGTTAAATTAACATTAAATTCATATTAACATGAAATTAACATTAACTAATTAACGTTAATCTAATGTTAATATTTTGGTTCTAGTTTTTTAAAGACAGAACCCAAGCTCACTTAAAATTTAATGTTAATTTAATGTTAAAAATTAACATGAAATTAATGTTAAGTTAATTTAACGTTAAAAATTAACATGAATTTAATGTTAAGTTAAATTAACGTTAAAAATTAACGTTAAATTAATGTTAATATTTTTAATGTTAACTTAACACGAAAGTAACATCAAACTAACATCAAGCTAACATTAATTTAATGTTAATTGAGATTAACACTAAATTAACGTTAGGCACAATTGGCTGTGTATAGATTTGGTCATCGATATTAACTTTAAGTTGGTAAACCATATAAGCAGTATTTTAGGGAGGATTCAATTTTGGCATTATAAAAGAGTAAGTTAAATTAGCTTAAAAATATTTAGTAGAATTCATCTTTTATAATAAAAAAGCATGCATTGCATTATAAAATTACTGCTCTCTAACACTATTTTCTGGTTATTTTGCAGAAATCTACCTTGCATCTCACTAAAAATTCAACTTGCAATCCAGGAACTATGTAAATGGTCTGAAAACAGAGTTCTCTCTGTTACACTATTTTTTCTATCTTCTCAGTCAGGATTCGATAACTTTTCGATGGAATCATTTTGATTGAAGTTCTACAATCATTGCAACATTGGATATCAGGCAAGATGTTTGTTGCTGACAATATCTAGGAGGCAGGTAGGAGTTATGAATTAAAAATGGATAAACTCGCTATTACAGTATTTATGATACTGGGACTGGATCATACCATAAGCTTATTTAGAAGTATGTTTTCAACAGAACAAAAATAGACAGGAATATTACATATTCAATAACCTTAATCTATTAGCCATATAGTAAGCCAGCTCAGACAACTAGAACAATTATAACGTTTTTATTTTATAAACATTTTCATTCTTTTATTTACTACACCATGTATGAAATCGATTGCCCCCCCCCCCCCCTATGTTTACACGTAGAAATACAATTACAAGGGTTGTTTCGAAATTATTAAAGCGTAACTGATCAAAAAATATAATTTTAAAAAATACAAAAATAAGTAAAGAAACATAGTTAATACATTCAAATTAAAACTTTTCATACAATTTTGAACACGGAGAACACTTCGTTTCAACTAGTCCGAAAAATCTGACGTTTTCTGGCTTTTTTTACGATTTTGATATTTTACATGCCAGGAAAACGTAAGAACCGGCGCCATTACGAAAACTGGGAATTTCAACGTCTCCAACTGAAGTTGATTTTTCTATACTTGGGAACCGTATCAGATGCCGAAATCATAATTTATCAATGGCACAATACTACTAGAACTCACCAATAGCAATGAATAGAAATTACCACTCCACATTCCGATTCAGAACTTGCACGATTTTAAAATGCACGAAATGAAAACAAATCTCGACAGTCAATATTTAAAATGTGTTCATCGGATTATATTATTTCATAAACGACAGAAAAAACGATGTTGGTGAGTACTAAAGGTTTTGTACTTTTGATAAATTATGAATTCGGCATTTAAAAAAGCCAGAAAAACGTCAGATTTTTCGGACTACGTTTCATCTAATAATATGATTTTATCTTCTATGTAATGTGTTATTTAAATCTTTTGTATTTTCGTCCGAGTCGGAGAAAATTCCGAGAATCCAAATTAAATTGTGATATCTTTATAAAGCAATTGACTTAGATTTTGTTATTTACGGTAAATTTCTATCTTTATATAAAGTAATGATACAAATAATAAGTTCTTATAATTTTAGTCTTAATAATTTTCATTGTACATACGCCATATATGGCTTTAAGAACATATTTTTAATTAAGTAGGAAAGAGATAAATGTATGAAAATCGTTAACATGTTATCAAGAATAAATAAATCAAATGTGCAAAATTTGTAATAAATAGGAAAGGATATGTATCGATTAAATTATAAACTGAAATAAATCACATCATTATAACTTCACAGCAACTGTTGATATTTTCTTGTGATGGAAAAATTGGAAAGGTTTACTCTTTTCCACCTATCTTCACACAATCCTACAAATCAAATATTTTTTCTTTTCATATTGATGAACTTAGTTAGTTTATTTTATACCCAGAAGCAGAGGCTAATATTTTCAAAGAATAGTGCATTTTCACTAGATAATAAATAGAGTCCCGCCTTAATACCAGAACCCTTGATCCTGGACCCATGACATTAACAATTTTGGAAGAGGCACTCTTGCTCATCATACATGTAAATATGTGCTTAGTTAGTTTATTTATACTCAGAAGCAGTGAAGAAGATTTTCAAAAATTAATACATTTTCACAATATAAAGTACAGAGTCCAATCTTTTTACCAAAGCCCTTAACCATAGGGCCATAAAATTCACAATTAATGAAGAGGCAATCTTGCTTATCATAGGTGGTTAGAGTGTCTGCTCTAGAGTAGCGAAGTAAGGAGTCAATCCTTATGATGCGGGATTAAATCCCACTGCGAGACGTGGGGACAGGTCTTTCGGATGAAACCGTATGCACCGAGGCCCTGTGTCGCAGTAGGTGCTGGCACGAAAAAGATCCCTCAATGCTCAGAAGCCCTGATTGAGGAGCATAGGACAAAATTTGTAGTCTTCCACTGGTAAGTGGTGGAGTCTTCATATGAGTAAAAAATTATCGAGCGGGACCTTATCAATCAATCAATCAATCCTAACACCAGAACCCCTAACCCTTGTGCCATAAAATTCAAAATTTTCAAAGACGCACTCTTGCTCATCATAACCATGTACTTAGTTTACTTAATACACAGGAACAGATTTTACGTATTTCCACCATATAATTCATATCGCTCCGCCCTAACACTAAAACCCCTGATCCTGGGGCCATGAATTTTACAATTTTTGTAGAGGACTCAAAGCTCATTACATTTATGCCAACAGTTTGTCTGCTTAATGTCCAGGAGTAAAGAAGAACATTTTTAAAGATTGCAATTATTTTAGTATTATTACTAACGCCAGGGGACAGGAACCCATAATTCATAGTTTCTGTTCTTCTTCATCCATAGATGCTATATACCAAATTAGGTTAAAATTGGTTCAGTGGTATTTGAGAGGAAACTGAAAATGTTGAAATGTTAAAATATAACACACGACACACAAAGCATGCCAACGTACGAAAACGGATAGCAATAGGGCACCTGAGTAACTCACGTGACCTAAAAATAAAACCCAACCAAACAAAAATAAAAGACAACAACAACAAAAAGCCTTCCTTGTATTAAAATAATACATATTATAAATGTATTTTCAAAAACAGTAGGGAGCTGAGGAATATTTTATCTCTAAGCAAATATTTGTATCATTTTGTAAAGCCTTTCTCATGTTAAAAAAATTAGTTATTCTGAATAATAAACAAGAAATAAGAGTTGGGAAGTAATTATTAAAATCAATGATACATTCTATATTGATTGATTGATTGATTGTATATTGTTTAACGTCCCTCTTGAGAATTTTTCGATCATATGGAGACGTCACCGATGCCGCTGAAGGGCTTCAAATTTAGACCTATACTCGGCACTCAGGGCCATTGAGCAGTGAGGGTTGTTTATCGTTCCAACGCCTACCGTGACACGGGACCTACGTTTTTAAGGTCATATCCGAAAGACCCGTGACTTTCACTTCTAGTGCCGAGAGCTTGGCGAAGAAACAGTCACTACCTTTGTTTACGTCTTAGGTATGACGCGGCGCCGCGAACGAGAATCGAACCCGGGCCTCCCGATCACGAAGCGAATGATCTACCACTAGGCTACCGTGACCGGTCATTCTATATTGATGTTTAATAATTTTCTTTTAAAATTTAATGTTTGATCGCTGTGGAAGATTGATTGATTGATTGTATGTTGTTTAACGTCCCGCTCGAGAATTTTTCACTTATGTGGAGACGGCACCATTTGTCGGTGCAAGGCTACAAATTTTGTCCTCTGCTCGGTACTCAGGGCCTTTGAGCAATGAGGGATCTTTTTAGTGCCAGCACCTTCTGCAACACGGGACCTCGGTTTATACTGTCTCATCCGAAGGACGGTCTCCATGCCCCGCAGTGGGATTCGAATTCTTACGTCGCGACTCTAGAGCAGACGCTCTAACCACTGTGCCACGCGGGCGACTGACCACCTGTCATGAACATAATATGACGATTTTTGTTGGAGTTTCTCTTAATACAAGATTGACTGTAATTTTAGACTTCAAAGGAACCAATTATTATAATATATTCTTTTCAAAATATTCAGTGAATAGATTGTATAAGAATTTCTTCATTCCACAATTTGATTACATGTATGAACGCCAGATCCCTTCGTCAGAAAAACTGCTTCTGGTGCTAGGAATTTAAAATCAAAGGCCTGAAGGGCCTGCGAGTTGACTCGCTCGAGTCAATTGAGCTTTTTCATACATCTGGGCACCATACCTTAATATATTCAGTATATTTTGCAACTTAAGAGATTAAATATTATATGTCTGATCCATGTTCGGTTCATAAATAAAGTGTATATTGCTTTTCCTTTATATATACAGGTTTGCACTAATTGGCTTCCCTATTATTTAGACTGGATTCTACAATGAATTTCAGCACATTAGCTGAAGTGGTCAGTGTTATGGAATAATTAGGTTAAAGATTCCCACAGCAAATCTGGACTCTAAAAATAGATTTTCAACAACAACTAGCTGCAGCTAATGAGAGTTGCAGGTGTTTGTGTTAGGGGGTATTCTAGGTCAATTTATAAATAAACTTCAGATGGGAAGATTAGATCCGCCTAACATGTTTAATCATATTCATGCGCAGTAATTGTACATCTTACAGGTATTTAATCAAAATTTTCTTTAAAAGCATGAAGGCATAAATAATGTTACAGTATGGAATTTTACCTCTTACGTTTATACAATCACTAAACCAAAGCATGTTTTGCTAGAACTATTATCTTTGGCGTATGGATCACCTTGATGAATGCGTGAAAAATTTTACAGCTCTGAAACAGTTAACCCTCTGAAACGGCTATGTCGACAGGGAGTAGCTCGCTACGCGAGCCAACTCAAAAAAAGGAGAGGAATCAGTGCTTATTACAGCGTGTACATTTATGGCAAAACATAAACTGCCTGTTGTTTAGGAGAAAAGAAGACTTTGAAAAAATGTAATTAATTTTATGGTTTTAGACCCATTGACAAAAATATTTTCAAATGTTGTTCACCTTCACTGATAGATCCAATATCGATTAAATTGGTTCTGTAATTCAAGAGAAGAAGCTGGTAATGTTCAGATGTTCAGGGATGACGACAGACAAAAAAAAGATAGGAAGGTCATCTAAAAGACACAGGTGACGTAACAAATGGCTGCTGTACTCATCACATTCATTGAGACATATTATTCCAGCATTAATAATTAAACACAAGTCAATACCATAAAAAATCTAAATTTCATTTTATTTATCGATCATTTATCGAAAAAGATAAATAAAATTATGTAACCAGGCAAAAGCATAATTTATTACAAACGCATTCCAAAATCAAAACAGAAAATCTTTTTTTTCTGTTTTAAGCATATTGCCCTTAGGTATTGACAAAAAAAAATTCAACAAATAACACAGTTTATATGATATTTATTAGTGCGAATAAGTTTAAAGAACGCAAATAATTGATTACATAGCTAGATTTTACGGAGTAAATTTCCTCCCAAAACCTATCACTGAAACAGTTTTCACTACTACATTACAATTTGAAAAAGACAAAAATCTACAGGGTAAATTTCCTCTCAAAAATGACACTTATACAGTGAACATACACTAGTCAATTCAGAAGCGACTGTCCATGATATAGAAAGATTTTACGGAGTAAATTTCCTCCCGAAAATTATCACTGATACAGTATTCACTACAAACAATTACAAATTGAAAACAGCAAAAATCTAGAGAGTACATTTCCTCTCTAAATTCACATTGGTGCATTGTACATTCAGTGTGTCAATGCCAAATCAACCACCGTTTACATAGCTAGATTTTACGGAGTAAATTTCCTCCAATAGAATTTCACTGATACAGTGTTCACTACTAAAATTACAATTTGTTACTAACAAAAATCCAGAGAGTAAATTTCCTCTCTAAATTCACGTCGGTGGATTGTTCATTCAGTATTTCAATGCCAAATCAACCATCGTTAACATTGCTAGATTTTACGAAGTAAATTTCCTCCCAAAGATTTTCACTGATACAGTTTTCTCTACTAACATTACAAATTAGTACTTACAAAAATCTACAGAGTAAATTTGAGTGCCCAGCCCCTTTTTCTTGATATCATTTTAAAGCTCTCTAAATTCACTTCAATGCATTGTATATTCAATATTTCAAAGCCAAAGAAACCATCGTTTACACAGCTAGAATTTACGGAGTAAATTTCCTCCCAAAGACTATCACTGATATAGTGTACACAACTACATTTCATCTAGAAAGGACATTTCCTCTCAAAATGACATTCATACGGTAAACATACAGTAGTCAATTCAGAAGCGACTATATTTTATATGACAAGACTTTTTGGAGTAAATTTCCTCCCAAACAATTTCACTGATACAGTGTTCACTACTTACATTACCGTTTGTTATTAACAAAAATCTAGAGAGTAAATTTCCTCCCTAAACTCAAGTCGTTGTATTGTACATTCTGTATTTCAATGCCAAATCAACTATTGTTAACAAGCTGGATTTTACGGAGTAAATTTCCTCCCAACAAATATCACTGATAAAGTGTTCACTACCACATTACAATTTGAAAAAGGCAAAAATGTTCACTACTTACATTACCGTTTGTTATTAACAAAAATCTAGAGAGTAAATTCCCTCTCTAAATTCACGTCCGTGTATTGTACATTCAATATTTCAATGCCAATAAATTTCATAAATTTCATCTAAAAAATCACACTGATACAGTAAGCATATAGTAGTCAAATCAGAAGCAACTATCCTTGATAAACAATATTTTAAGGGGAGTAAATTTCCTCCCAAAGAATATCACCGATACAGTATTCACTACAACAATTACAATTTGAAAATAGCAAATATTTACAGAGTAAATTTCCTCTCTAAACTCATACTGGTGCATTGTACATTCAGTATTTCAAAGCCAAAGCAACCATCATTGACCATGTTTACATACTAGATTTTACATTCATTATTCGCAGATAGAAAATAAACATCTAAAAAAATTGATACAATATACACTTTTAACAGGATAAAAACGTACATTTTACATCTTATTTAATAATTGACTTTTGAGGAATATTTTTATCTCAATTAACTAATGATGAAATACATTATCATTTAATCTATAAATAAACGACAAAGAATCTATACAAACACATACAGTTTTTATGACTGATTTCAATGCGTATTCAAGGAGGGGAGGGGGTTCAATGCGCATACAGTAGCATGGTGACGTCACAAACAATATCTCAAAGTACGTTGAAAACTGTATTTCCCAGTCTATATCAGCAAAGAAAAAAGGAGAAGGAGGCAAATCCCTCTCTTGATTATTGTCGAACAGTTTGATTTCAATCACATCTATCACATTTACTTTTTTTGACCAAAGCTCGACTTCTATGCTTTCCTTAAGGCTGATGCCATTGTACACTTGCTGAATGCATTTCAAAGATGTCCAAATGAAATTTGGCCGCCATATTTTTAAGAAATCCATTGTTGACCTAATGATAAAAATTTTAAACTCGTAAATCATCTCATATAATAACTTTTAAACTTTCAATTTTTTTTTTCAAATCCAATGGGCATTTCTTCAGGCACGCCGAAATACATGTTGCGCACCACAGTCGAGCAGTGGTGCTTATACAATTTATGTAAAATCGAAAAATAGCTTTTCCGTTGATTTCTCGTATGGAAAGTACATTCATCTAAAGAACACGTATATATACCCCCACTCTACACACTTATTTAGACAAACTAAGACAAGATAATTTTTTTAGGATGATGTAAATTTTCTCATATAAATCCAGATCATATACTACTTATTTTATGTTTAAAGAAAATTTTATAATGGAAAAATATATGTAAATTGAATCTCATGAAATAAGAAAAGCCATTTTCAGATTTAGAATTAGTGCTGATGACCTAAAGATTGAAAAAGGTAGATATGAATCTGAAAAAAAAAATGCTGGCCAAAGAATCCCCTTAGATAGAAACAAAAAAATATGTTTAATGTGCAACCAAAACAATATACAAGATGGATATATTTTTCCGACATGCACTGGGAGACGATTTTTGTGTCGGAATAGACAGGGTGTTGGATAGCACAGTGTAAAAGATATAGAAAATAGTAAAATGGGAGATAAATTTCAAGTCGGAATTCACAGTGTGTCGGATTAGACAGTTTTCACTGTATTATCAAAAGGAGACAATTTTCTCTGGTCAATGTCTAATGAAGATAATCTAATTATTACATAGCTAAGTGAATATCTTGTCAAAACCTTCAAAATTAGGCATAATGCCATGAGTTTTCATCAATGCAGTTATAGACACATATTTATTTTTATAAACTGGTATATATCTATATTGATAATACTGATTTTGATTGCATGTTAATTAACAATTTGACTCCTACTGCTGCATCTACATTTCCAGTTACTTGTAATGATATTATTATATCAGTTATATACATGTGTGTGTGTGTGTTTATGTTTGTATATGTTTACTAACCTTTTTCTCAGAACTTTCTATCTTGTCATGTTATGCCTTCTGGGTCAAAAATTGGAAATAAAATTATCTTATACGTTTGCATGAAACACTTTTTTGAATGCGGATTAGTTCAGACAGGACATTTGCTACTTAAACACTAATCACTAACGCCAAAAGGGGAGTTCAGAGAGTTAAGTGATAATATGTACATGCAGGTAGTTTTACTGCAAATAAAATGATCGCTAAAGTGTTTAGTATTTCACACAATAAAGAAAAACAAACATCTTGAACAAGGATCGAAATCCTTATGGAACTAGTACTGTAATTAAGGATAGAATTCATATGTCAGACACTACCTCAATTACATATACATATACATATATAATTATAAATTTACCTTTATAATTCAATGTTTGGTCTTGGTTTCCTTATTTCTCCATTCATCAGAAAACAGTCACTTTTATATCCCCAGTCGTCACTTAAACCACTCCTGAAATAATTTTGTTCACCTACTGAAGGGCGGTCTAACTTGGTTTTCTTTCTCTAACTTGCTTCGTGTTCCCTGCAACTTTGAAGTGGAGAAGCCACTGGGCACAATGCAAATATCCGATACCGCCAATTTCAAAACTGCCTTACACACAAATTCTCATGTGGGGATAATACACATGTAACCGGAAACGGAAAAATAAACTGTTTTCACACAGAACCTAAAAACAAATCATTGTTTTCAAGATAAATGAATGATTTAGCGTCAATAGATTGTTGTGAGAGAAAATTGAGATGGTCTGTTTCTTATCATTTCATCATTTTCTTTTCCGGTGCGCGAGTCCCTGCTGTTACATTTGTAATCAAACCCTTGTATTGGATAGAGCTACTGCCATGTCATAATATTCTGGCCTAAATCAAGCCGTTAGTTCCATATTTTTTCACCATCAAAATCTAAGCCCTAAAAAATCATAAGTCGCCTTAGCTATTTACATTTTGTTGATATGTGTACTCTGCTGCAATTGCATAGACATTATTATACCCGCACTTTCTAAAGAAAGTTCGGGTATATTGTTGTTACTCATGACCGTCCGTCCGTCCGTCTGTCACACTCTTCTTCCTTGAACTCCTCTTACATTTTACACAGTAGCCTAATCATCTTTTGGGAGATGGTTGGTGGTGTCATGTAGATGTGCAGTAAGGTTTCAGAATTTTGATTTTGCCCCGGGGGGTCAAATGGGGGTCGAAAAATGACGTTTTTTATGCAAAAAGCCCCGTCTTCCCTGAACTCCTCTTACATTTTACACAGTAGCCTAATCATCTTTTGGGAGATGGTTGGTGGTGTCCTGTAGATGTGCAGTAAGGTTTCGGAATTTTGATTTTGCCCCGGGGGGTCAAATGGGGGTCGAAAAATGACGATTTTTATGCAAAAAGCCCCGTCTTCCCTGAACTCCTCTTACATTTTACAAAGTAGCCTAATCATCTTTTGGGAGATGGTTGGTGGTGTCATGTAGATGTACAGTAAGGTTTTGGAATGTTGATTTTGCCCCGGGGGGAGTAATGGTGTCGAAAAATGATATTTTAAAAAGTGAGGTCAAGGTCAAAGGAAAATTCAAGGTCAAAATATGTTGACGTATTAATAGCTCTTAGCAGTATGTATCAGCATATGACGTTTGATAAATATATCTTGAATTGTTTATTCAAAACTGGTCTAGACATTAATTTTAGAAAAGTGAGGTCAAGGTCACAGGAAAGGTCAAGGTAAAAAAGAGTGAAGCATCGTAAAGCTTACATCAGTATGTATCATCATGTGAAGTTTCATTACACAACTTGAATGGTTTCTTTAAAATAAAGCTAAACACTAATTTAAAGAAAAGTTATGTGAAGGTCAAAGTCAAAAAATATTGCTGCAGTTGGATATTTACATCAGTATGCATCAACATATGAACTTTGATAAAAATATCTAGAAAGTTTCTTTGAGCCCGATGGAAAAACATATGGAAGGGTGGAGGACGGACATGACAAAAAACTATACATGTATTCCTAATCATGGTGTGGCATAAAAAACTTGAATCTACATTATATGAGCATGTTTCCATCTATCAAGATTATACAAGCAAATTCAAAGAATTGTGGTCCTCTGCTTTCTGTGTTTTAGTGAATGATATACCATAATTTATGGCAGATTGTGTGTCAAATATGCACCCCTTTCATATATCAATTTTTGAAAATTGGGTCAAAGGGGAAAAATCATAGCATGCTCTGAAACATTTTGTTGCAGGTAATGTACATGTCAAATATGAAAGTCCTATCTCTTTTGAATCAAAAGTTATATATACAATATAATATTTTTGAAAAGTAGGTTAAACTTCTAGGTCAAGGTCACAGAGTCAAAAGTCATGATATATTTAGAAAAGTCTTTTCACATGTAATAAACATGTATAATTTGAATGCCCTTTCTTTTCTCTTTCAAAATTATCAATTTAAAATGTTATTTTTTGGAAAGTAAGTAAAACTTTAAGGTCAAGGTCTCACTTGGGTTAAAAAATCATAGTATATTTAGAAAGTTTTGTGGTAATGTGCATGTGAAATATGAAAGCACTATCTCTTATCATTCAAAAGTTATGACCAAGGTTAAATTTATTGTGACAGATGCACATACTAGCTGTCAATAAGATGGACAGACTGACAGACAAATGAGATTTAGTGTCCCCTCCCTTTCCCCAAAATGGGGGACAAGAATATGCCCTTGCTGTTCTTGAGAAGAAGATTTATGATGGAAAAAATCCCCTGCATATTTCTTAACGCAAATTAATATTGTGTTCTTATGTCATTTTGTTTGTTGTTAAACATCCCTCTCAGGAATTTTTCACTCATATGGAGACACCACCATTTGAAAAATAATGAGGACAAGTTAGATTTGAGGTCAACATTCATTTTAGGAGTTTTCAGCCATTAAGACGTAAAGAAATATTAACTCGATCCTTCCCCTCACCCCTTCTCAGACCCCTGTTTGTTCATGTATGCAAAAAAAAAATGTTTATACAAATAGTTTAATGTGGTCCATCTCTGAATGATTCTCATTCCTAATTCTAGGAAGATATGTTGACACAAATTCATGAATAAAATGTCAAGTAATCTTATCATTGATGCACTTTTATTTAATTTACTGCAGTCATATT
Organism: Saccostrea cuccullata; assembly: GCF_032062105.1. Lineage (NCBI taxonomy): Eukaryota > Metazoa > Mollusca > Bivalvia > Ostreida > Ostreidae > Saccostrea > Saccostrea cuccullata. The sequence continues at coordinate 22,053 of NW_026924968.1, forward strand.
GTGAACATTTCCAGCTCATTAGGAGAGTGGGGATGACCTCTAAGGGTTCATAACCTTTATACCATTAAATTTATATAACATAATAACACAATATTATGTATAGTCAAATGGAAAAAGTTTCCTACTATTTAGGAGTCACATGATCATTTGTCATTACAGGGACAGGGAAATGGATTGGGAGATCGCCCCCTCAACACCCCCCCCTTTCCCCCGGAATATTTGCAGGACTATATGTACTGGAGGAAATAAAAAATGACTTTGCATGCCCTAAGTGTCCCTCCACCCTAGAAAACAGACCAAACCATAACTTCTTTTTTTTCTTGCTTCTCAGGAAATTCTGGTCTGGAACCCCCCCCCCCTACCGCCCCCCCCCCCCCCCCGTCCCTCCCAGAAAAAAAAAATTCTGGATCTTGTAACTGAATGTAACGTTGATAACGGGGGATAACTCTTCAGAATGTGAAATTCGTCTATTGTAGCATCGGATGACCTTTGATCCTTTAAACTTTAACCTAACCGTTTGCATTTCAGACTATTTTACCCAAATCTATACCAAAACTTGTACTTACCGATTGTTATTATTTAGGCCCTGTCATCTTCATGAAATATAATCCAGTTAAAACACAAAATGAAATAATTCCTACCGACATATATGCAAATATGCACACTAGTATCCTACTGCACGTGCAGTGAAATCTAAAATGATAATGCCAATGGTAAAACTAGTACTTAAGTTGGGTACGTGACGCAAGCCCAATGTGATGCAGGTGTTCAGATTCATGTATAGTGCAAGAACAAATTGAAAATTATCATTTACAAAAGATGTTTTATTTTAGCTTTGCAATCTAGGCCTATTTGCAAAAACAGACAAATAAGGTGTGTTTGTGTGTGTGTGTTGATGGGAGACGGGTGGGGGTTGACTATTAAATTGATTGTGTATATGGCAGCTTTCAAGAAGTTTCTGCCTAATCAAATATAAATAAACTTTGCACATATTAAAAAATTCATCAAAAACGCTTTACACTAATTTGAATAATATTATTTGTTGTTAATCTATATGAGAAAATAGATTTAAAAAGTTCCAATTATGTGCCAAAAATCCTCCCCCCCCCCCTCTATCAAATCTAATTTACATCATTAATTTAATTCTGTAGTTTAATTTCCGACTGGTAATGAATTAAGAATATGAAATACCTATAAAATGGAGGCCCATGGGTCACATGGTCACTAGCTGCAGGTCTGTAGCGTTATGGTTTTATATATTAGTCTTTGACTGCAGATCCTGTAATGCAAAAAAGGTGCAATTTACGGCGCAATATTTTTTGCGCACTTCTGGGGAGAATTTCTCCACTTTCCAGCATCGGTCAATTTACTACCTTTCACTCCCTAATTCTAGGCACTTTATTTAATCAATCTGTATGTTTTATCCATCTCCCAACCCTTTATAGTCGTCTCTACTCGAGATAAACTCGCTTGATTAAAATTATTTGTTAGATTGCTGAAAATTCACATCAAGCGAGTTTATTGCCTGTAGAGATTACTATAAATGGCTGGGAGGTGGACAAAATATACATATTGGCCAGAGAATGTGTCTAAAATTAGGGAGTGAAAGGTAGTTGATTGCCTAATGCTAGAAAGTGGAGAAATTCTGCCCAAAAGTGCTCAAAAAATATTGCGCGTAAATTGCACCTTTTTTGCATATGGGGATCTGTAGCGTTATGATCAAAGACAAATATATAAAACCAGATCTGCAGCTACATGGTCACCTGAGCATATTATGCTCAATTTGATGAATACATGTATTATGTAAATTATTGAATTATATTGACTTTTCATTGGCGGATCCAGAGGGGGGGGTTCCGGGGGTTGGAACCCCCCCTTTATTTTTTGCCAAGTGGAGAGAGAGAGAGGGGATAAAAAGTTTTCTTAGATTATATATTTATAAGTCTTACTTATTTATTGAATAGATAGATTCTTACACATTTAGTTTCCTCCAATCACCTTCTCTATTATATTTTTTATGAGAGAATGGTTGCGAGGTTTAATTTGATATTAAATTCCCGCGATCTTTGGCTGTGTTGGCTAAATATGTACCGTTTTTATCATATCTTGATCAATTGAACGAACTAACATGTAACTCTTTGTTTTAAAGCCCACCCGCACCCCACCCCAAAAAGGTTTTTCAAATTCTTAAAGAAAATTCTTTATAATCTTCAACAGTGAAACGAATCCATTCAATTTTAAGGCTTCCGTAATTTTTTATTTTTTTTTTTTATTTTTTTTTTTTTTTTTTTTTTTTTTTGCTTTGTTTTTATTTTGTTCGGAATGGGGGTACGCTTTTTTTGAAGGACATAAAACATAGATAGTATTTACCACAACCTTAGATCTTTCCATACAAGTCTGTGAATCTTTGCTTGAGAATATGTAGGGGGGGGGGGGTTATAGGGGCATAACCCTGGAACCCCCTTTCAAAAATTGCTGGATCCGCCCCTGCTTTTTCCTTGGTAAAGCCCAATATGAAGAAGTGTGCATTTAGAGGCAAACACCTTAGTGCGGGTATTACTGTTTCATGACAGCATCTAGTCTTAGCATCTAGTGCAGCAGTTACCAATATTTAGGTTTCAAAGATGTGATTAAAAATCATTGACTGTTACAAGTTTTAGTTGACCTATCGAAACTAACATCATGGGGTCAAAAAAAGAGAAAAATAGACTTTAGAAAAAACTAACGCAAAAGCAAAACATCTAAAACTTGTTTTAAGCTTTTAATTTTAAAAACTCAAATAATGTAAATCATTTAAAAATTAAATTTAAAAAAATAATAAACTAGTATATCGCCTTCCTTTTTATATGCCTGTATTTTCTATTCCTAACTGTAATTTATTATTTACGACTTGTATTCGATAATGGTGTTTTGGGTGTTTTAACATCTGATCTTAATTACTATTAAACCGTTATTTCAAAATTTTGTAAGCATCTTAATATATTATCTATCAAACCTGAAAGCGCAAACTTACATCTGAGAAATTGTTAATTATGTAAATCCATTGAAGTTTATTGCATTTTACTAAGTTACATGTTTTACATATACATGTACTCTACTACTACATGTATTGCATATGTATATTTATTTGATATGACAGTATATTAATTAATACATTAATGAAAATATTTATTTTTCAAGAT
>NW_026924969.1:0-24995 GCF_032062105.1 Saccostrea cuccullata
TGATTTCATAATTATTGCTATATATCATGTTGTAGGATATCCTAATGCATGGCTATGTTGAAAATTTCAAAGAATTTCGTCAAAAAACAAGAAAGATATTGAGACTTTAGTTTCAGCCAATCAGAGCAAAGCGCACGTGCATGCGCGTGAGATCTTGCTATTTTGACCATGTCATGTTGTCTATGCTACTAATATATCCTTATGTTATGAGTTTCAAAGCATTTCATCAAAAATTGAAAAAGTTACGTCTATATCAATTATATTGGGCATTTCTCGTGTTGCACGTGCGCGCTCTTGCAAGCACGTGCGCGCAAAATGACCTTTGTTCGGCAAATCTACATAACATGTCTACTGACCCTAAAAACATTTTACCTTAGTCAGATGTGTAGTTTACAAGATCACTCGAGGACAAAATTTTCCCAGGAATAATAATAATAATAATAATAATAAGAAACAGAGTAAAAACAATATGTTCCCCAACTTCGTTTGGGGAACATAATAATAAGAAACCGAGTAAAAACAATATGTTCCCAAACTCCGTTTGGGGAACATAATAAGAAACAGAGTAAAAACAATATGTTCCCCAACTTCGTTTGGGAACATAATAATAATAATAAGAAACAGAGTAAAAACAATATGTTCCCCAACTTCGTTTGGGGAACATAATAATAAGAAACAGAGTAAAAACAATATGTTCCCCAACTTCGTTTGGGGAACATAATAAGGGTAATCACAAAATCCAGACCTCTGGAAATTCCAAAGGTGGGATAATGTGCATAGAAGGAGTCACCCTATGCATTGATCAAGTAGACAGAACATTGCGTAGTCAACTTTAGTATTAAAACAAAGGTCTAACAATTGGCATGAAACAAAATCAGCCTAAGTACATCTAAATGATAGGTCATATTTGCTCACAACGTCATTATAACGATCATTGGATTTACGAAATGCTGACTCAGCTGAGGATGACAGAATCATCTGACCTTCAAATATGCTCATTTGAACATCGAGTCTCCTGTTTATTATGTACATTAAAACCGCAAAATAGTGAGTGCTGACTAGTATATCCAGTTTGTCAAAGGTGGGGTGTCGGACAAAGGAAGTAAAACGTGAGAGAAACATCGCTAAAAAGGGAAGTGAATTGTTATATGTAACTATTGACCATTGTTGGAAACCTTAGTGTTTTCACAAACAGGATGCAGAGGTGTGCATCTATTGAGGATCGAGCATCTTATACAACAGGCTTAGAGAGATCAAATCAGATAACCTTAACTTCTTTGAAGGTACATTGTACACATAGGTATGTTTTCTAATTAAATCTTATTTATCTAATAATATTTATAGAATATAGATCAATAGTAGATTTTTACACATTTTAGACATATATAACTTGTATTAAACTTAATTACATCTTGTTTAATGTTTAATTGTTTCTCCATTCTTTTGTACTCATATTTTGACATTTGTTGCTAAATATATTATGTTTTTTACTAAATTTTTTAAACTTTTTGAAATTTTATCTTTAATTACCTGAAATTTCCTGTTTATAACGAATAACATAAGAAATATTAATATTTTCTTAACAGATTTTCAACGGAATCTATTTTAACCCACCAGTATCTGAAACATGCGGATCCGAGAATCAGGGAAAAGGAAGGTATAAAAATCTTGTTATTTAACGATCTTTAAGCGTGTAGGTTTTTAGTGACCTCGAGTATTTTTTTGTACTAGTATACAAAATCAGAAATCTCAATCGTCGATTTAATGACATACTTATCGTTGCATTGGCCTTTTATATGTGATTATCTGAGATAAAAGGCATTGGTTGAAGAAAGAAATAATCGGAAGACAGTACCAATATCAATACCACAGAAACAACAGTCGACATCATGCAGTATGATAGGGCTGGGCATTGGCCCGAGATTTCGTATTGCGATATTTGTAACTGTATTGCGATACGTATATTTTCAATGTAATAAAAATGGCATTTTCTTACTATATTTACCTTAATTTACATGCAGAATGTACATAACTATGATTAATTACCAACACGAAAAAAAAATCTTGTTGATTTCATTTAAGTTATGCTCTTAAATGTTTCCACAAAACAACTTCTGTCTTACTGTTTGGCTTAATAACAAACTTTTAAAGTCCTTTTTTTATATTTAATCATTTTAATGTCAAAATTCTTTAACCTAATCATATTGTCAATATATCGATATTTCAAAATCGTATTGCGATACGATATTTTTTGTCATTGTATTGCAATATATTGAAATATCGATATTATTGCCCAGCCCTACAGTATGATAACTGCGTTTATCCACTTTCTGTGTGTGTGGATGTTCTTCATGAATTGTTTAGGAGAACTAATCCGCTCTGGAAATGAGAGGAAAAGTTCTTGTTGCAGGGTCATCTCAACCAGTTCATGCGTATACCGGTAATATATCGTCAGATTTATTGCAGGAACCCACCCCCACCAACTCTGTTCCTATGGGCATGAATTCATATAATTTATTCAAATTCAATACATGTACAATGTAAATATTATGAATTCTATGTTTTCGAAATTTCCAAGTCCTTTTTCTTTACAGGATGCAACTAGGGTGTACGATATTCCTGGAGAGCTTTTTCCAGGGAAGCAAATAATACTAAAAGGGCGTGTTCCATGGGGATCGACATCGTAAGTACACGGGTAATAGAGAGCACGACAGCATTGTTTATATTTTTGTATGATGAGAAAAACGCCATTTTACCTGATGTATTCTTATCATAAGATTGGTTGATTATTAATAATATATTGTTTAACGTCCATCTCGAGAATTGTTCACTCATATGGGAAAGTCAACACTTGCCGATGAAAGCTGCAAATTTTGTCCAATACTCGTCACTTAGGGCCATTGAGCAGGGAGAGTTCGTTTTCGTGCCAGCACCTTCTGTGGCACGGGGCCTTTTTTATATGGTCTCATACGAAGGACAGGTCTTCACATCTCACATTGGGATTCGAACCTGCAGCGTAAAGATCAGCTCCTTACTTTGCGACTCTGGAACAAACGCTCTAACCACTGCGCCACGCGGGCGACTATCATAAGATAAAAGAAAGCAAATTTATTACAAGGGTGCACGTCCATGCAAATCTTATTTTGAGCCCTATAGCTTATTACAGACAGGGAGGCAATAGAGACACTATTGAAGTAACGCTAAGGGATCAAATGAAACATATGGAGATGACGAACAGTATTCAAGATCAAATTTACAAGTGCAGAGAACAATATAAAATAGGAGCAGATCAAACACGGACATCCAAAACATCAGAGGTGCGTGGGATCGGGTGCCCCGTAGGATTTTGCATCCCCTGCCAACCACCAAACCTGCCGTGTGCTCCTTGTCATGATGGGGGGGGGGGGGGCAAAAAACGTTGACAATTCAGTGTCTTAACAATTGGTTAACAATTAGTATGAGTATGAAAAGCGTCAGTCAGCATTTACGTTTGTTAAGTTGTTTTGCCAGAAAGGTCATTGTATTGACCATAAAAAGGACAATTAAATAAATTTGAAGTTCTAATTATGGTCAAGAAACTCCATCAGACCCAAACTTAATTTTACGTTTGTTCCTCCCCTGTAGATAAATATACAGTTTGGTTTCACCAGATATATGTAAACTTGTAAAAATTGTATTAAACTATTAAAATACTTTGATCTCTTCTTTTCCTCTTAAAGGTTCTCAATCAATATTTCTTCAACTCCAAAGATGGGCGATGGTGACATTATTCTCCATTTTAATGCCCGCCTCCCTGAAAGAGTTTGTGTGAGAAATGCTTTGATTAATGGCTCCTGGGGCGCAGAAGAAAAGGATCAGCCATTTTTCCCATTCTACGACGGCAGGTCTTTTACTTTTATAATAGAAGTCACTGATGATGCCTTCAGGATTTATGTAAATGGGAGACACTTCGTGAACTTTTCTCATCGTACTGGCTACCGAAAAGGCAACTATCTCATTTTAAGGGAGGGAGCAGAGTATTATGACGTCATATTCCTAGAAAAACCCGTAAGTAATAGAACATACTTCAATCTTTACGAACTGAAGGCTTATTACATACTGCATAGAAAGCAGGCTACATATTACTTTGGTATCACAAACACCTATCAAAGTTTGTCACACTGAGGGCTAGCATATTCCAAGTTTTTGAAAAAGAAATACTTATATGTTAAAGATTTTTTTCTTTCAATGAAAAAGCCATCTGATTAGAAGGCACTATCTGCATATCTATTTTTACAACTAGTGTTGGCAAAGAGAACCCGGTTAACCGGTTAACCGTCGAACGATGCGAGTATCGGTTAGTAAGACTGCTATTCGGTTACTCGGATAAAAATACATTTTTCATGGTAAATACGTATAAAATGATTTTTGTGCTATTTGTAAGCGTATATTGACACATTTCCCGAATTCAATGACCGTTAATTACCGTTAGCTATAGGCTTGCTTTACTGGTTTACAATTGGGATCGATTTGTTTTGATTAGTTTTCACAGCGTATATACAATGTAATTGATGGCTTTGATTACCATGAGGGTACATGTTTTGAAAACTTGAGTTATAATTTCTCAAGTTGACCTGTGATAGTTAGAGGAACTTACTTTCACAAGATGCCGCCGCAAACATCTAAAGCGTGGATATATTCAAAAACAAAAGCGACTGAATCGAAATCTATCAAATGCAAATTATGTGAATCGATATTGTCGTATACGGGTGGAACTACAAATATGCTAAATCACCTTAGATTGAAACATAATTCGGAAAGCAGTGATTTGCAGGAAATTCCACAACAGGGTCGTGTGTTATTTTTTTCTTAAACGAAAACAAACTGACTGTTTCAAGTGACATTTAAAATCAATAGTGTTCGAAGATGTTGTGTTTTTTAAAGTTTGTATTTGTAAATAAATTAAAATTCATATACGTTGCATTTGTGGATTACTTTTACCAATAAGTAAAAGGATGAGGTTAGTAATAAATACGGAAACTTTAGCAAAAATCATCCGAGTAACCGGGTACTCGATCGGAAGATAAAGCGAGTAACCGGTTACTAAAAATCGTCCGATTTGCTAACACTATTTACAACCAAAAGATAACTCAAAATTTCAAAGTTTTGCAATAATTCTCTCTTTTTTCCAGATCATTCCATTCAGTGCAATCATTCACAAAGGAATGAAAATTGGAAAGACTTTAAGAATTCGAGGCATGTGCACAGACCAAGATGGGTATAGTTTCTTTAGAAACTTCAATCCAACTGTATTTCAAACTTAGATTTCTTGAAAAAATATGGTTATTGTTATTTTGCAGATTTGCGATTAATTTCATGGATGGAGGCAGTAATATCTACTTTCACTTTAACGCCCGACCTAGGGAGGCATTAGTCGTAAGGAACTCCAAGTTTGGAGGCTGGGGGAAAGAGGAAAAAGATTGTCCAGCAGGATTTCCATTTAACCCTCTAGAATACTTTGATGCCTCGTTTGTCTGCATGGAAGACAAATTTGCAGTAAGCATCAGAGTTAGCCAACTAATTCACGTGTCATGGATCCCATGCCTGTATCTTTTACAAGAAAGAAATCAGTGCAAATACCAAGTGTATATTGCAGTTAGGAAAACTGATATTGTAGATGCCTATTTACGAGAGGTGTTATTTTTTAAAGGTGCAGAAAAAGAATGGAAAAATATGTTAACTGTTTTTTTTAAACATTTTTATTAAGTCTGTACTGTTATAATTGCTGAAACTTCTAAATATCTTAAACCATTAATTCCCAAATGTACCAACTTAGAGTTTCATGAATTGATAGAATAAAAAAGAATTTATAAGCTCCATTTTAATCATTTAAGGTGTATGTGAACGATGGACATTTCATAGATTTTTACCATCGAGGCAATCCCACCAACATCACGGTTCTCAATGTCACTGGTAGTGTTAACATCTTTGACGTGGACTGTTTGGAGCCGGTGGTCTGTATATTGCAAACAAAAACTACACTTATAGAATATAACCCTAATACAACAAAAAATCCTATTTGTTTGTAGTGTTTATAGTCATATAGGTTTCTATAATGTTTTCAGGGAGAAGACTCTATGACTGAGGTGGAATCTGGCTTGGAGAAAGGGGACATCTTTGTTCTCAATGGCATGATGAAAAATGATGGAAAAACGTACGTCCTATTACTATTGATGCCTTTTACATTTACTGTCTGATATTAAGTCATTAGAAGAAGTCGTTTTACAAAATAGCTATTGAGTTCGTTCTGAATCCCTCTGTTTCCTTTTAATAGGTTTGCGATCAACTTCCTGAATGGGTTTTCTGCGGACGGAGACATTGCCCTACATTTTAATCCGCGGAGGAATACGGGAGATGTGGTTCTTAACAGTCGGTTTGGAGGGGCGTGGCAGAATGAGGAGAAGGTCCCCTTACCCTTGGTCTTCTGGTCTAACAGGCCATTTCAAATCAAAATAGAGACAAAGAAACGAAAATTTACGGTACAATAGTCTGTTTCTTCAATAAAGACCAAATTAATCGCAATATGTACTTTCATCAATATTCATATTTACATTCAATTAATGAAAAGACGAACTTAAATTTTCGTGTATAAATGAATTCTTATGTTAGTTAAGTCATTATAGACTTAAGATGTAAGACTGATCAGTAAATGTGAGATACCATTAATATTAATTTACATGTATATGAAATAGTCCAAAATTTTAACCGCAGATCTCACTAAATGGGGTTCGACTAGCACAGTATAGAATGCGTGACAGTGTCGAGAAAATCCGGGCTATTCAGATTTCCGGTGATGTCTTCATACTAGAGACGCTGCTGATGAAAAGATTGGTAAACTCTCTCTCTCTCTCTCTCTCTCTCTCTCTCTCTCTCTCTCTCTCTCTCTCTCTCTCTCTCTCCTTGTGTGTGAATGCAGGTGTTGAATATGTTGTTTTTAAGTGCGTATATCTTTATTAAAACATATGAAGGAGGAGCCGATTTGGGAGCGGTTGCCCGGAGGATTAAGACCAGGAAGTTGGGTTATTCTTCAGGGAACCCCAAAAAAGTACTGGACAGGGTAAGTTAAGTTTGTTTACTTTTCAGAAGTTAAATCAAATAAAAATTTACAATCCTACAAAGGCTTTGAATTATAATTCTATATACTGTACTTTCGAGATTTGAAAATAATGGATTCTGATTCGAAAACATTTATCATTCCTTGAAAACAAGATTTCTACTTAAAGGATTCAACTGTTTATCTTAACTAGATTTTCTCAACAATTATACATCTAAAACATGTATATTTCAAACTTCCTCTCTGACATATAAGCTGCATTTTACAAATCCAAAAATATAATGTATATAATGTATAAAAATAAAATATTATGATTTTAGTATTATTATAAGTACATGCTTTTGCCAGATTTGGTATAAATTTTCGGTACGATGACCGGGAGGACGGAGACATTGCTTTTTTCTTCAATCCCCGGAAGAACGACGGACAGGTAGTCAGAAATCACAAACAGTATAACCAGTGGGGACCGGAAGAGAGAAGTACCCCCAACTTCCCATTTGATGCCGGAAACACTTTTGAAATAGTTTTCTTTGTCAGAGAAGACAAGTTTTTGGTAAGTAGCCATCCTTCTATAATACAGAAGGGTGCGTATCCATCTCTTATCTGCAACTCCTTCTTTACCACTCAATAAAATTATTGAAATTAAACAATGTTTAATGAATGATACTTTCACTGATTCTTTATTACATTATGCTATTGTGACCTCCTATTTCACTTTTTGATCTGACACTTATTTTGGGTCTTCCAGACAAAACAAAACTTTGCAATTATAATTTAGTTAGCTCAGTACTCAAAGTGCAGTTTTACTTTGTGTAGCCATGTTCTAAAGATACAAAAAACAGGCCGCCGAGTTAATGTATGTATGTACTTAGTCAAGTCTCACACATTATTTATACCACAATTTCAGAATATCAGCAATATATATGGCCACTTACCAAAGTTGATTATTTATCTACTGGAATTTAAGGGATTTCTTACATGCAAATTAAGATAAATATATTTTTGTCTTGCAGACATATGTGAACAGCAAATCCTTTATCGAATTTAATCATCGTCTTCCTTTGGAAAGAATCAACTTTCTCTCAATGAAAGGAGACTGCAACTTCTACGAGCCAGAGCTGCTTGTTTAGATCATAGAAGAACAGTGTCACATGTTCAGTGATATACTAGTAGCATAAACATTCTATGTTTCAAAAGCTTTGATCTGTTTATTTATTTTTAAAAGGTTCATATTTATATATGTCATTGTGCTTCCTTTTTCAATAATTTAATCAAATACTGCTAGATGTTATATTTTTTTTTATAAAAGTAATGTGCAATTTTTGCCGTCAATGTTTTAAGAAAGGGATCCAATGCACACCCAGGGGAAAGGAAATTTTATTCGTATAAGAAAAAGTTATAGTGATGGTACACAAAAGGTTATATGTATGTATAAATTCAGTTGAAATTTTAATTATTCAATTTTTGCTTTAAATAAGAAATGGAAAAAATTAAATGGATTCATGTAATGCAACTTCTTATATAAGACGCTCTTTCCCCAATTTTTTTTTAAATGTACTTGACAAATTTGTAGAAATTGAACATTTTCTTCAGTTTTCTTTATTTGTTTGGATGCAACATCATTCAAATGTAACATAGAGAGTATGCCTTTAGGACTTGCTGTGGATGTATTGAAATAAAAATAATCTGCTTTGTTGAAGTTTCTGCTTAATATGGAAGGGTGTTGGTGTCACCTGGATACTTTATTTTTTTTATCCAAACTTTAATCTGTAAATATTCTTTAATCTGTAAAATTTACACTTCTATCTGTTAAATTTACACTTTAATCTGTAAATTTTACACTTTAATCTGTAAAATTTACACTTTAGTCTGTACAATTTACACATTAATCTGTAAATTTTACACTTTAATCTGTAAATTTTACACTTTTATCTGTAATTAAAAAATCAAATTGAATGAATTAAAACTTGGAGACTGAATAACGACAATATTTTTAACAATAAACTATAACAGAAAAAAAACAAATATCTACATGACAAAAAGACTTCCTGTTTTTCTTTCTTGTTTGTTACAAATTTATATTTTGGCATTTTGTTCAAAATGAAATATAACAGATATAACTCAGATTTCTATGTTTTAGAGCTTTTATGCATATGGTGAATGTAAAGAAAAATCAAAGAAATCACAAGTGCCGTTTCAGTCTTTTTATTATTATTCTTTTCATTTTGGGGTAAGTAAGAAAAAGGGATAGCATAAACGTTAAGTATAAAAAGCAAACATATATTTATAAGCTACATATTACACTGTTTATACATGCACATCAAATTGAAAGTATAAAATGAATTTTTTGTCAGGGAAGAATAATTTACAAAATATATTGTTACAGCTAAATTATTTTTAAAACTTATGCTGAATATTCACCTACATACCTCGGAATGAAATTTTAGGCAGGGGCAAAAACAAGATGAATAAGTATTAAAAATTTTGTTGATAACATTAGATTTTAAATGATTTTAAGGCAATGAGACATTACCTTTAGAGCAACCCTCAGACTACGAACAATAGAACAGAACAAGTCAAACTATTTTTTTCTTACTTAAGCATCGATTATAGATGGAAAAATACAATTAAAAATATAAAAACGGGTTATTTTTTAACATAACAGTATATATAATGTATTAAATATCAGCAATAAAATGCATTGTAAAATTAATAAAGAACAATAAAAAATAACGTTTTTACTTCGATGTTTAACTATCCTGCGGTTGGTTAATCAAGTGATCCTGCACCCTCTAGTTCTTCATTTTGCTCAAGAAATTCGTCGTCAGGAGACGGGGTTTTCAGAATCTCCTTTTCATTATAAATGACCCTTTTTTCTGCATATGCAATGCTCGGTTCACTTTTTAAAATATAACAAATAACAAAATTAGACTATTTAGACATTATATATACGTCAGAATAGCAAGAAATACATTTCTATCTTTTCATAGACTACCGTAATTTGGCTGAAAACTGCCGGATAAGCGTTAAAAATAATTCAATCATTGACATTTATAAATTTTACAAACGAAAAATGAGATGATGTTTTATCAGTGTAATTTTTTTTTCTCTTTCATTTCTTTAATTCAATCAGACTGAGAAAAAAAACTCCCATATGAAGTGATTACGTTTCGTACACTTACCTAATATCTCCCAACCTGAAATCATAACAATAAATAGTTTTCAGATTAAACGGTGCTGTGTGAAATAAAATGAAAGAACAAATTATATATTTTGGCTATGATTCGGGCCTATAGGAGAACTTTGTTGTATATATTTTGACTTATATCCCACTGTATATTAAACACAAAGAGCAATCACAAGCTTAAACCTTTTACAAGGCCACATTGCAGCCTGATCAGGGTTTCCTTTTAGCCTATTTTTCTTTTTTTTTTTAATTCATTCAAAACATCATTTGGATTGCTATTATTCAACTTGTTTCCAACATCTTAAATATTAATGAATTTATTAGATGCATCATGTGTACCACTGTTTTATGTAAGATGGCAATTTTAGTTATAATTTTTGCGAATCCAAAGCCGACGGTTTAGTTTAATTCTATTTGAAATATAAATATTTTTAAATAGTTAATAAACGGAAAACAACTATATATTAATAAAAAAGATATAACTAATCAATTAATTACTTTGAGACAATGATGTCAACCATGATGCGAAATTCTCCCCTTAACCTGGTGCATCTATGTTGATCATGCCTAGATGAGCAATTGGATTCCATCTTTTCCCATAACGTCTGAAACTGGGCTACCTTCTCTTGTAGTTGTAAAAGTTGTGCTTTATAACTTTTCTTAAATTTCAGTATCTCTGTTTCCGATCTGTTCAGCTGAAATCAATATTTAATTTTATATGTTGTGCATTATTTATTTGATATATTGTGATATATTGACACTGTCATGCCTTTATGCATATACTATTCTCAAAGAAACAGATACGAACAGATACATACCTTAATCTGATATTGTTGTGCAAGGTATCGCTTTTCTGCCTCTAGTCGAATGTTATAGATATTCCTAATGATATGTGTGGTCTGAATGATCTGTGCATCCCAATACTGCTGTATTCTTGTTTTGTCAAATACCCACTCGTCATACATCTTTATTCCGATGGTCTGTAATTAAAAAAAAAAACAACATTGCCCTACCTTTTCTCCGTCTTTTTTTCAATAATAACATCTTAAATATTAATTCAATATAAAAATGATTATGTTTTTTTTTAGTTTTAGTGAAGTGATTCTTCGTGTCTTCATAACAAAGAAACAAAATGACACAGACTACATACCTTATTGTGTGTTGTTTGGAAGAATGTTCGTTCTGCATTGCACATGGCTAGACGACTGTGGGCAGTCTTTAAATTCCACTCTTTCGTATTTGAAAAAGTCACATTCCACTATAAAAGAGGGTCATATAACTTAAAATCATTTAATTGTTAATATGGAAACAAAATTAATTTGATTACTCGGTTACTGCAAATTTAATAATAAAAGATTATGATCATAAACCTCTTTCATTTGGCTAACTGTGGAGGATAATTTTTCATTACTCTCTGACAGGGTGGCGACCTTCTCTTCTAATGACTTTATTCTGCTATTTTTAATTTCCAGTGCCCTTTTATATCTAAAAAGAAAAGTAAATTTATTTTATTATGAAATTGAAAATAAACGCATTAGATTCTACAGCATGTTGTTACTATCATGTGTACATGATGTAAAACATGGATAAAAGTGTAGAATTGTAAAATCAATCTTTTAAAGTTTTTCGAGAATAAAATACGCCTAGGTAATAACTGCATTTGAATTTTCTTTTATCTATTTGTGCTGAATGCTTAAATCAGGAAAAAATGTATTAGAAACAAACCTAATTTCATTTCTTTCAAGTTCATCGATTCGTTCGCGTTCTTTGCTGCAGACTATTGAAATGTCGGTGAATTTGTCTATCATATCGTCCCACTGCAACTGATATTGTGATCTTATCCTTTCCTCTAGACTGACTTCCTGTTTTGTAAATTTATCAACCGTTGTTTTCAACGAAAAAATCCTTTCATGGAGTTCCTGTATTCTTGGGTGATAATACGATACGTTTCGGATCAGAATCTCAAGGTCCTCTCGTAATTGATAGATGTCTTCGAGCTCTAGGATGTCGCCTTCATCAATTGTTGACATACCACCAAAAATCAGCAGCAGTGATCGAACATTGAAATCAATGTCAGCATAAATGTGTGACTGCGGAACACAGGGTACCGGGCAGCTCTCCATGTTGATATACCTGGAACTGCTGTTATAGATTACACCGTGGGTTTATATATACATGTCAGCCGCTGTGTGCAAAAATTCTTAGAAGCAAATGAACGTCATCATTATTATTCAGAGTTTCTCGGAAGTTCAGAAGTTATGACTATATTCATTGCTTCGTCTAAGCGAAAATGCAGAGCGTATATTCTGATCAAATAAGAAAACAGCTATTAAACTGCATTAATTCTATATAATCTTCTAGAGAAACCAGAAGTCTTTGATCAGGCTGTAGCTCTTCTGGTTTGTATTTGTTACAAAGGAAAAGAAACACTTGCACTTAATATTATGCTTCAGCAAAACATGTAATTTAGATTTAATTGATTTCTAAAGATTTATTGCAATCAGATTAAAACTGCTTGAGAAGAAGTCTTTTGAAAAAGTTTTCTAAAAATTGATTAATAAGAAACCAAGGTAAAACTGCTCAAAGAAATCAAAAAATGATACAAAATTTTGCATCCCTTTTTAGTCTACTTGTGTGCATATTTATAATGAAATCAGGTCCAAACAGTAGGGATAATAGCATTATTAAGTATTTTACAATTTTTTATACCCGCACTTTCTAAAGAAAGTTCGGGTATATTGTTGTTACTCATGTCCGTCCGTCCGTCCGTCCGTCCGTCTGTCACACTTTTCTTCCCTGAACTCCTCTTACATTTTACACAGTAGCCTAATCATCTTTTGGGAGATGGTTGGTGGTGTCATGTAGATGTGCAGTAAGGTTTCGGAATTTTGATTTTGCCCCGGGGGGTCAAATGGGGGTCGAAAAATGACGTTTTTTATGCAAAAAGCCCCGTCTTCCCTGAACTCCTCTTACATTTTACACAGTAGGCTAATCATCTTTTGGGAGATGGTTGGTGGTGTCCTGTAGATGTGCAGTAAGGTTTCGGAATTTTGATTTTGCCCCGGGGGGTCAAATGGGGGTCGAAAAATGACGTTTTTTATGCAAAAAGCCCCGTCTTCCCTGAACTCCTCTTACATTTTACACAGTAGCCTAATCATCTTTTGGGAGATGGTTGGTGGTGTCATGTAGATGTGCAGTAAGGTTTCAGAATTTTGATTTTGCCTTGGGGAGTCAAATGGGGGTCGAAAAAATGATGTTTTTTATGCAAAAAGCCCCGTCTTCCCTGAACTCCTCTTACATTTTACACAGTAGGCTAATCATCTTTTGGGAGATGGTTGGTGTTGTCATGTAGATGTGCAATAAGGTTTCGGAATTTTGATTTTGCCCCAGGGGGTCAAATGGGGGTCGAAAAATGACGTTTTTTATGCAAAAAGCCCCGTCTTCCCTGAACTCCTCTTACATTTTACACAGTAGCCTAATCATCTTTTGGGAGATGGTTGATGGTGTCATGTACATGTGCAGTAATATAAGGTTTCGGAATTTTGATTTTGCCCCCGGGGGTCAAATGGGGGTCGAAAAATGATGTTTTTTTATGCAAAAAGCCCCGTCTTCCCTGAACTCCTCTTACTTTTTACACAGTAGGCTAATCATCTTTTGGGAGATGGTTGGTGGTGTCCTGTAGATGTGCAGTAAGGTTTCGGAATTTTGATTTTGCCCCGGGGGGTCAAATGGGGGTCGAAAAATGATGTTTTTTATGCAAAAACCCCGTCTTCCCTGAACTCCTCTTACATTTTACACAGTAGCCTAATAATCTTTTGGGAGATGGTTGGTGGTGTCCTGTAGATGTGCAGTAAAGTTTCAGAATTTTGATTTTGCCCCAGGGGGTCAAATGGGGGTCGAAAAATGATGTTTTTTATGCAGAAAGCCCTGTCTTCCCTGAACTCCTCTTACATTTTACACAGTAGCCTAATCATCTTTTGGGAGATGGTTGGTGGTGTCCTGTAGATGTGCAGTAAGGTTTCGGAATTTTGATTTTGCCCCAGGGGGTCAAATGGTGTACTAAAAATGATTTTTTTTATGCAAAAACCCCGTCTTCCCTGAACTCCTCTTACATTTTACACAGTAGGCTAATCATCTTTTGGGAGATGGTTGGTGGTGTCATGTAGATGTGCAGCAATGTTTCGGAATTTTGATTTTGGCCCAGGGGGTCAAAAGGGGGTCGAAAAATGACGTTTTTTATGCAAAAAGCCCTGTTTTCCCTGAACTCCTCTTACATTTTACACAGTAGCCTAATCATCTTTTGGGAGATGGTTGGTGGTGTCATGTAGATGTACAGTAAGGTTTTGGAATGTTGAATTTGCCCCGGGGGGACTAATGGTGTCGAAAAATGATATTTTAAAAAGTGAGGTCAAGGTCAAAGGAAAATTCAAGGTCAAAATAAGTTGACGTATTAATAGCTCTTAGCAGTATGTATCAGCATATGAGGTTTGATAAATATATCTTGAATTGTTTATTCAAAACTGGTCTAGACATTAATTTTAGAAAAGTGATATCAAGGTCACAGGAAAAGTCAAGGTAAAAAAGAGTGAAGCATCGTAAAGCTTACATCAGTATGTATCATCATGTGAAGTTTCATTACACAACTTGAATGGTTTCTTTAAAATAAAGCTAAACACTAATTTAAAGAAAAGTTAAGTGAAGGTCAAAGGAAAAGTCAAAGTCAAAAAATATTGCTGCAGTTGGATATTTACATCAGTATGCATCAACATATGAACTTTGATAAAAATATCTAGAAAGTTTCTTTGAGCCCGATGGAAAGCAGGGTTCGACATTAACGTTAGTCCGTTAGTCTCAGACTAATACATTTTCATTCGGACTAATAAAAATTGTAGCTAATTAGTCCGAACGGACTAATAAAGTTTTCTAGGGGGAAAAAAGAATTTACCGATGTTCAAATTTTCGACAACTTTCAATTGAAAACCCCATATTTATTTTAAGCTTTCTAGCTTCTTGGCGGGAAGTTAGGTAATTCTGAGTCAATTTGGCGCTTAATTTTAGGACTCATTGGTATGAAATTAAACATTTTAGTGATCATGATTTAGTGTAACAGTTTAGATGATGTAATCATGTATAGAGAAAAACGAATGAGATCGGGAATACGATCATAGTTCCTGATTGTGCGATTTCAACGAATTCTTGGTATAAACATTTCATGTAAATGCTTTGTTTTTTTAAAAAAAAAAGTATAAAAAGTACATTGCATCATAAGGAATGAAGCACTAGTCCGGCCGGACCAAAACCTATAAATGTTAGTGTCGAACCCTGTGGAAAGACAGATGGAAGGGTGGAGGACGGACATGACAAAAACTATACATGTATTCCTAATCATGGTGTGGCATAAAAAACTTGAATCTACATTATATGAGCATGTTCCATCTATCAAGATTATACAAGCAAATTCAAAGAATTGTGGTCCTCTGCTTTTTGTGTTTTACTGAATGAGATACCATAATTTATGGCAGATTGTGTGTCAAATATGCACCCCTATCATATATCAATTTTTGAAAATTGGGTCAAAGGGGAAAAATCATAGCATGCTCTGAAACATTTTGTTGCAGGTAATGTACATGTCAAATATGAAAGTCCTATCTCTTTTGAATCAAAAGTTATATATACAATATAATATTTTTGAAAAGTAGGTTAAACTTCTAGGTCAAGGTCACTGTCAACTCTTTACATTTACTACATATTAATTTTCCACGTAGAGTCAAAAGTCATGATATATTTAGAAAAGTCTTTTCACATGTAATAAACATGTATAATCTGAATGCCCTTTCTTTTCTCTTTCAAAATGATCAATTTAAAATGTTATTTTTTGGAAAGTAGGTAAAACTTTAAGGTCAAGGTCTCACTTGGGTTAAAAAATCATAGTATATTTAGAAAGTTTTGTGGTAATGTGCATGTGAAATATGAAAGCACTATCTCTTATCATTCAAAAGTTATGACCAAGGTTAAATTTATTGTGACAGATGCACATACTAGCTGTCAATAAGATGGACAGACTGACAGACAAATGAGATTTAGTGTCCCCTCCCTTTCCCCAAAATGGGGGACAAGAATGCCCTTGCTGTTCTTGAGAAGAAGATTTATGATGGAAAAAATCCCCTGCATATTTCTTAATGCAAATCAATATTGTGTTTTTATGTCATTTTGTTTGGTGTTAAACATCCCTCTCAGGAATTTTTCACTCATATGGAGACACCACCATTTGAAAAATAATGAGGACAAGTTAGATTTGAGGTCAACATTCATTTTAGGAGTTTTCAACCATTAAGATGTAAAGAAATATTAACTCGATCCTTCCCCTCACCCCTTCCCAGACCCCTGTTTGTTCATGTATGCAAAAAAAAAAAAATGTTTATACAAATAGTTTAATGTGGTCCATCTCTGAATGATTCTCATTCCTAATTCTAGGAAGATATGTTGACACAAATTCATGAATAAAATGTCAAGTAATCTTATCATTGATGCAGTTTTATTTAATTTAAGGCAGTCATATTGTGAACATTTCCAGCTCATTAGGAGAGTGAGGATGACCTCTAGGGGTTCATAACCTTTATACCATTAAATTTACATAACATAATAACACAAGAAACAATATTATGTATAGTCAAATGGAAAAAGTTTCCTACTATTTAGGAGTCACATGATCATTTGTCATTACAGGGACAGGGAAGTGGATTGGGAGATCCCCTCAACACCCCCCCCCCTTCCCCCGGAATTTGCAGGACTATAATATATACTGGAGGAAATAAGAATGACTTTGGATGCCCTAAGTGTCCCTCCACCCTAGAAAACAGACCAAACCATAACTTCTTTTTTTTCTTGCTTCTCAGGAAATTCTGGTCTGGAACCCCCCCCCCCCCCCCCCCCCCCTCCCAGAAAAAAATTCTGGATCTTGTAACTGAATGTAACGTTGATAACGGTGGATAACTCTTCAGAATGTGAAATTCGTCTATTGTAGCATCGGATGTAGCATCGGATGACCTTTGATCCTTTAAACTTTAACCTAACCGTTTGCATTTCAGACTATTTTACCCAAATCTATACCAAAACTTGTACTTACCGATTGTTATTATTTAGGCCCTGTCATCTTCATGAAATATAATCCACCATCTAACACAAAATGAAATAATTCCTACCGACATATATGCAATGATGCACACTAGTATCCTACTGCACGTGCAGTGAAATCTAAAATGATCACAAACAATTTATAAAGTATTTGCCTCTTATGTAAATTACGTACTACTTAGCGAGTTACGACGAACTTAGGTAGTACCTACGTACTACGTTACGACCGTTTCACGAAAGGTACTTAGAACTGTCGTAAATAATCGCACCTTACGTACTACTTAATTTTACCGGAAGTAAAAAAATAATGGCAGACGAAACACTTTCTAAAATTAAGAAAGAAAGGAAGAAGAATTTTACCGCGAAGGAGGTAGAGGCTCTGGTAGAGGAGAAACAAAAGGATATACTGTTTGCTCCACATAAGGACGTCAACACCAATCAGAAGAAGAACCAGTGTTGGAAAAACATTTGTTCCTTGTGCGTATACAGCATTTTATAATATGAACATTTTTGCTTTGTTTAATAATTCAGTATATTAATATAAAATTTATCCATCGTTTTAAATAATTCATTACGTAAGTCAATTTGTACACGAACTCGCTAAACATTATCCCTAATGCGCCCCTCATATTGATATTTATAATGTTCGAGTTTCCTCTTCAAGTCACATTTGTAACGCATCTCGGACAATAACAATAATAAAACATCAGAATGAAGAGCTTACAGTGAAGTATCATATGCTAGTAACTTAGCAATCATGTAAAGTGAGTCACAAAAGAGAAGGAAACGTTTACTTACTGAAACCAATGCAATGATGAATGAAATCGTCTGCATGTTTTCCTTTTGAGCTTGACCTTGACACTGTGAGAATATCCCTTATGAATATAAAAATATAATATTTTGGCTTTTAGTCCTATTCAATTTTACCTTTTCGGTACAACACACATTGCCACCTTACATTGGATATAAGGAAACAGAATGGTTTTATTTTTAATTTTCATATATATGTAATCCAGACCCACATGATCTTTTTCTCAATGACTTTTCTACTGATAATCCAGTGGTGGATCAATTTTTTTCTGAATGAATACAATTCATGGATTTGAAAAAGGAAAAACTTCTTTTTTGGAATTGAAAGTACTGTAAAACATTAGTTGTTTTTTAATATTTTTGTCTAACTTGACCATGACATGAAGTATGAGAGAGAGAGAGAGAGAGAGATAGAGGGGAGGGGGAGAGTCGTGAAATCGAATTCATTTCTTAGTCGGTTCAAAGATTCTTTTAATGTTAATGGTATTAGTTGGAATTGTAAGTAATAGCAAATTTCGTCGTTTTGGAAAAGTTGAGACAGAGATAATAAATGGTAGGCTAAAAAGAAAAGAAATGATTTTGACAAGCCGAAAAAGGGGGGGGGGGGCTATCATATTATTTGCAACAAAAAATTGGGGATGGGTTGTCCATTTCATAAATAAACAGCTAAATACATTTGTTGATTTAAATTTTTAGAGTTCAAGGAATTTAGAATTAAAGAGAGGAAAGGCCAATCCATTCCTGAACGTGTGGCTTAAAAATGATAAATAATTAAAATGCCAATATTTCTTTTAAGAGACTTTTGACAAGGACCATGTCATAAATGAAAAATGTTGAATATCAGCGTTAATTAGCATATAATTTCTGCTAATCTGGATAAGCATATAATATTCACTATCCTAACACGATATTATATTTCTCCGTTAAGGTACATGTAATCAAGTCCGTTAGGAACCGAAAAAAGGCGCAATTTTACCAGTTTATACTATTCTGAAGAATTAATTGAAATTTCTTATTTGAAATTCATTTTCAATCCACCTTTGTTACTCTGAAATGCGCAGTGTAAACGGTTGACCCAGGGGGAAATTTTCAATGTCAGAATATACAGTAAAACACGGTTTAAGCGAACCGGGGGGGGGGGGGGCTAGAGTTTTAGAAATAAGCTTGAAAGTTTTTGAATTTCCTCCTTCTCGATTTTTGCTTGCAAACAATTTTGCAAGAAAAAATATTTCATGCCATCCTAGAAATAACATGATTAAATACATAAACGTATTACATTTTGTGAACGCATGAATGGAAATAAATTACTCGTTTTAGTAGGGGAAAAAATCATTGAAGTATTTTACTATAAAGGCTTCTCAATAATATTTTATTTTGAATTTTAGAACTTTCTTTTTCTCTGACCTAAAACTCTTAAACCTATTGACTTTTTTCATCAATTAGAATAAACAGCATCGGTATCCAGGAGAGAACGTCCGCTGAAATCATCAAGAAATGGAGAGATATTTCATCTCAAACTAAAAAGAAAGAGGCCCATTACAGAAGGGAACTTGTAAGAACTGGCGGTGGACCTGCTCCTGTCAACTCCTCCGACATTGGTCAAAAGGTATACCATTCGAATTTATGTACATCAAATAATTGTAATTTAAAAAACTACAATAACTTAAGCATAATTATGTACTGCATAATTGATCACTAATTTTTAATTGCAGGTTGTTGCAATAATAGGCAAGACATCAATAGAAGGTGTAGAAGGCGGGTTTGATACAGATGATGTTAATGGCGAGTTCATTTATATTGATTTCAATTAGCCCCCCCCCCTTAAGTTTGCTTCCGACGCCTATTTTTATTAATGAAAACAAGTCATGCAAAATATTAAATATTTAATTTATATTTCAGAGGTCGATCTCTTTAAGGTAGAAGATGTGTGGCTCTCGCCAGCTACATCTACATCTGAGCGAGCTGCCGTCCCAACACCACGGCAATCCCCAGGTCCATCCTCCAGTGAACAAGCCGCTACCGCTACCCCAACACTTCCGGAGGCTCCAGAGAAGCAACTTCAACCAACCAAAACGTATGGGTATTTCTGAGGAAAAATTGAATTTTAAACTGATGAATTTACATAACCTTTTCTACATGTAAAAGTTTGTGATCTAAAATTTTATAGGAAAAAAGCAGCTTTAAAACGGAAAAGAACTGTGGAAGACGTTTACGATCTTCAGTGCCAAGTTCTTCAACAGGAGCTGGAGAAGAACAAGCTAGAGATGGAGAGAGCTAGACTTCAAATTAACATTTTAAAGTCAGTGCAGGAGAAAGTTGCAGCAGGGGGGCAAAATGACACTTTGAAAGACTTGTTCTCCACCTTGAGTGGCTGAGTGAGAGAGCGAGAGACTAAGAGAGAGTGTGTGTATGTGTGTTTTAATATTTTTGAATTACGTAAAATGAAAATACAGTATTACACACCAGAGAGAGAGAGAGAGAGAGAGAGAGAGAGAGTTTATTGTTTTGTTATATTAAATTATTAGTATTTATCAATTAATGTTACGCTGAATTGTTCAAAAACTTTACCAAAAATATCTGTAAATGAATTTAATTACAATTTTTGGTAATTTCTCATTCTCCATAGAAGTGAAATATGAATATCCCTAGTACCAACACATATGATTATCTATGAAGGTGAATTGTTTTATTGATGCTTATACATGTAGCACCTTACCTATGCAAATCGCTGTCTTATCAATTGCTCTCTGGTTGTTTTGCCGTCATTGACAGGGCCCTGGTAAGTTACCTCGTCTTGAGCTTCAACTAATGCTTCTTCAGGTTCCTCAAATACGGGAATCCGTTTATCAATACAGATATTATGGAGTTGACAACATACATATACAATCTTGCAGCATTTTGCTGGTGTGTACTCAAGAGCTCCGCCTGTTTTGTGGAGACACCTGTAAACAATCGATTATACTGTACAGCAGGAAATTAACTCGCGGAGTTAATATTTGCTATATTCGCGGAAAAAGGAAATGAATTTCCGCGAATTCATACAGTGATTAATTCTTTTTTTGAAAAGTATAAGGATAAATTAAAATATCACTGTTAGTAAATCGGGGAAAATTTTTCTGATGTCCACAATGATCAAAGTACATTTGAAATGGATTACCTGAAGCGAGATTTCAGCACTCCAAAGGCCTGTTCAACTACCACACGAGTTCTCCTGTGAGATCCATTATACCGCTCTTCTCCTCGGGAAGTTGGATTACCAACTGGTGTCAGTAGCCATGGTCTTAAAGGGTACCCAGAATCGCCCAAGATCCACCCATTCATTTGCCCATTCTCAAATTTCTGTGCAATCGAACAATTGGCCCATATAAATGCATCATGCGTTGATCCTGGCCATTTACTAACAATGCTCAGAAATCTGTTAGAGAAGAAACCAAATAAGTTGCATATATCTGTATTATAATCAAAATATTACTGCTAAATTATATCAAGTTGTACTATAGCCTAGGTAGAACATTCGTGCAAAATAAATCAAAATAGAAGGAACGGTATACATGAGTGTCTTTTTCCGGAATTGGACATGTACACGGGATGTTTTGGGGTCACGTAATCAATATTAATTGGAGGCGTGGCTATCGATCAGCATCATTATCGACATCTCTCTCTCCCTCTAAAATCTGAATATGTGTATGGTATATAACAGCGATGTTGATATGAACTTTTTTTTAAATGTGGGGACACGCACAATTTATTTGCTACATTCTGAAAATGGCAATCAAACACGCCCCAAGACGTGATTTATATATCAAGATTAGGTTGAAGAATTGTACAATGATTTATATCATAAAAAGAAACACGAAACTTCAATTTACGGGATATTTTCTGGGTATTTAATCCACCAATTCTGTACTAGTCTTCATAGTGAATTTCACTCGTAATTTTTTTTTCAGTGAAAAGGGGCTAGGATATTCATTAATATTTACATTTCCAATGTCTTTGTTCGAGATAAAATTACAAATAGTTAATGTACTTTATTTCATCGATAGGCGCTGTAAAATCAAAAATTCACGTGCAGGGCTGGACAAAAAGAGACAAGAAGTGGGCTGGGGTTCTAGCACGTGCCGGATTGGGACCATGTAAATTAGGAATAATTGTCAGATTTTCCGATTTCATGATGATGATCAATCGATTGGCTTGCGTGATTATTTTATGCCTTCGGCGTTTATGCAAATTAACACGAAAGCCAATTAATAGATTGATCACATCATGAAATCGAAAAATAAGACAGTTAGTCTTGAAATACAACCACTTATTCTGAAAGTAAATTAAATTTTTATGAGAGAGAGAGAAATCTAGAGAATGTACACATATGAATTGAATCATTTCTTTTAGATACTAAAGTTGGCACTTCCAGATACTTATTCAAAACTTGCATGAAGCTGCCCCCCCCACCCAAACTTTTTTCCCAACATTACTTATACTGTAGTAGATGTTCATTGAAAGGCTGGTTGCCCCCCCCCCCCTTTCAAAAACGATGTATACCTGGCTGTGCGTAATACTAGTAGTTTTATTTTTAGTCCTCATACGTTATCCTTTAAAATTGAACAAAAACAAATAAAAGAAACTCATAATCGTAAATGAAATATGACAACATGTGATGCTTCTTTCCAAACTTTGCTGGATAGTTTTTCATAGTTTTTTTTTTTTTACACGTCAAATATATTTACTTCATATCACAATCAGCTATGGCCTGGACGTTGATAGAATGATATCCTTTTCTGCAGACGTACAAATGTTCATCTGTTGTAGGTGCCGTGATGGGTATGTGAGTCCCGTCGATGGCGCCAAGGACATTAGGGAAACCAGCGATTGCATGGAAACCAACCTTCGTCCTTGTTGTCTCAGCATCACCAGTCGGAAACTTGATGTTGTTCATTGTCCGACACAAGATATTGATAACATCGTCTATAGACCTAATCAAAATTTTATATTGAATAAATTTATCATAAGGGCATTTTTAAAATTTACCCTCTCGCTGCCGACGGACGAAAAAATGGACCAAATTAATCTTTTTTTAATCTTCAAGCATTTTAAGGAATCGATCTCTCATCCCTTCAACAGCTGTATTTCAATGTTTCTTTCCTTTTCTGCCTTTATAGGTCTTTCTCTTCCAATTTTTTTTATCATGAGTTGGGAGAGGACAAATTAATATTTTTTGAAAAAGGCCTATTGTAATTTGGATTATACTATCATAAAAATTAATTTTATCATCCTTGTATTTAAATACCTGCAAACAGATGACTTGGAAATTCCCATAGTGTCTCCAAACACTCTCTGCTGGGAGCCGGAAGCAAGGAATCTTAATGTAGCAAACACTTGCAATGAGGCTGGAAGACTCGCAGATCTTTTTGTTAGTCTCTCTAGACGATCTTGAACTATGTCAATGATACTAATGATGGTCATTCTGTCTAATCGGTAACGATGGATAATATCGATGTCGTCATAAGCATCAAGTGGATTCTGCCTGTCCCGGAACACGCGCTGTCTGCGTAAATTTCGACGCACCTGTTCGTCTGTGACTATCATGAACGCTGCCATCTTTGAAAATTAACGTTAGGACGTAATTTTACGTCACCTCCAAGGTGACGTAAAGTTACGTCGTAACGTAGGATACAACGTGAATTAAGACGCTTTCGTGAAACGCCGAAATTTAGCTACGCACCACTTACGTTGTACTTACGTACTACGTACAACTTACGATGCTTTTGTGAAACGTTATTTGTTAGATTGCTGAAAATTCATATCAAGCGAGTTTATTGCCTGTAGAGATTACTATAAATGGCTGGGAGGTGGACAAAATATACATATTGGCCAGAGAATGTGTCCAAAATTAGGGAGTGAAAGGTAGTTGATTGACTAATGCTAGAAAGTGGAGAAATTCTGCCCAAAAGTGCTAAAAAAAATATTGCGCGTAAATTGCACCTTTTTTGCATATGGGGATCTGTAGCGTTATGATCAAAGACAAATATATAAAACCAGATCTGCAGCTACATGGTCACCTGAGCATATTATGCTCAATTTGATGAATACATGTATTATGTAAATTATTGAATTATATTGACTTTTTCCTTGGTAAAGCCCAATATGAAGAAGTGTGCATTTAGAGGCAAACACCATAGTGCGGGTATTACTGTCTCATGACAGCATCTAGTTTTTATTTGTATTTAATAACCATGGCAATATCATAATTCAATAAATCAATAAAACGATACAAAAAATTTTCTGAGTTTGAAATATTGTTATTTTCTTCAGTTATATTAATTTAAAGGTAAGTAATATATATTTCTTAGGTACCAGTTGACAGTATTTTAACCAAAATATATTATACTAAACACATTGTGGCTAAAAACCACTGCATGTGATCTGAAGTGGATTTTCACAGAAAAGAACAACGATAACAAGATAAATGTTGGTCATTGTTACGTAATTTCATGTCTCCACAAATAGGATGCTGGTATGCAATAAATGAAAGGCAAGCATTTTATAACATTAATTAGACGTCAAACATCTTATACTAAAACAATAATAGTTGCTGAATTGCAAAAAATTAGATAAGTTGTAAGAGAGAGTCACGTTAACTTTTTACTGTTCAGTTTTCCATTCCAATAAAACATAACTAGTGAAGACTATTTATTAATCATAATTTATACCTTTGGAACTGAAAAAAGAAAGATTGTGATCTTAGAACAGTAATTATTTCGTTAAAATAGTTCT
>NW_026924970.1:0-25688 GCF_032062105.1 Saccostrea cuccullata
TTTAAAAACAAGCTAGCCCCTTAGTAGTTATTACGTTTTGAGACATATATACCATAAGCGGGAGAAAGTGTAGTGACATTACACACATAAGTTAAATGAAGATGGAAAAACTAATTAAAAGCCATCTTGGTTGTTGTAAAATTTATTTGTAGGATAACCTTAATTTCCTATTTTCAAAATAAAACATCCAATTTAAACATCCTACTATAAAACAGATAGTAGCTAATACTGTGATGTCTTTCATTGAATTCCAATGAGATATGTCCAGATATATCAAGTCGTCATATAAATGAGAAGAACTATTGTTAATATACAAAACATCGTCGTTATATCTCAAAATTCCATTTTCTTCTGATGTAGTGGTTTTCTAAATAAATTCTACTTGATAGGAATATAAAAAAAACAGGTCAGCTAGTAAAGGAGCATAGTAAGTGTACATCAGAATTCCAACAGTTTGTTTGAAAATTAGTCTCCGAAAACTACATCACGTCAAGTAGTACCTCTTGTATCTTTTTAATATCAGTTTCAAAGTATGTGTTCACAGTAAGCATATTCTGTATGGCAGAAGATATCTTGTATCCAATCACAAGACTGATTTTTCTAAATTCTGTGACAGTCATGATTTACAAGATTGGAAGTAATACATTTAAAAACAGTAACAGACACAATCTCGGAGTTTTAATTTCTATAAAATTTAGAAATCCACAATTTAATTAAAATGACATAATGATATAAAAAGTAAATATTCAATTGACAATATTTTCTTTGCATAGTTTTATGAACCTTTAAAATATAAAAAAGAATTATAATCCTGCAGAATTATACAATCAATCTGATTGGTTTGGAGCAGGTCACGTGCAGAAAGACAACTGGTGATGTCTCCCTCACGCGTAGGGTGACAACTGTTACATATATGTATCTCCCTTCAGATGACAATGAAATAGCATAAGTGAGCATGCAGAGCTACAACTATGTTGTCGCCCTTTGAATAAAACTACAGAAACTACAGTAATTTAAGGGTTTGCTATTGTGTGCAGCCAAGTGAGACTCACTGAAAATAGAAATCTTAATATCTTTAAAAATAAGCCTTGCCAACACTTGAAAACTGGTCCATTTCATCTTCATAATGAAAACCATCTTTGGGTATATGCAGCTACATTGACACTTGCAGTAGTTTGCAGCTATGAAGTGCACAATACACCTGCAGGACTGCGCAGCCACAGGTTTTAGCAGTGCATAAAAAAATCCAAAAAAATATAAAATAGTTAAATAAACAAAGTGGCTACAACTACTTGTGAAGAACCATTGTTTTAAATGAGAACTGACTACAAGAGGTACAATTCTTTAAATGCATACTTGTCAGTTCAACAAGAAAATGTTAGCCATGAAAGTAGTGCCAACCACATGGCAATGTGTTAAAAATAGAATTAAAGAGACTCACTGTTGTTCTATAAATAGCACTTTATATGAAAGCCCAAATTTATCTAAAGGATTACTCTAAGGTGTGTACAAAACAGGGAAATAAATGTTAGACAATTAATTTTCTTCTTTAAAAAATATGCTAATTAAGAGATTAACAATCTGTAGGGTAGTGAAAGTGTGCAATTTAAATGACATTTGGCCCACAATGTTTACTAATGAGTCATATTGGTGTTCTTCAGATTTCTACGACATTCTTATCCCCCTTAATTCTCGTGAAAATCAAATAGGGGCCAATATTTTGGCTCCACTTAGGGGTCATAAAGCCACATCTAATCCAAAATTGATTCAACAACATGAGGATATTTCATCATCAATATGGCTAACAATGCTTATTCTGAAGAAAATTTTTTACTGGTTTCCCCCCACATGTATGTATACATGCAATGATCAGTTATATAAAATCTGATCCCAGAAGAAGAAAAGAATGAAAATACAAATGGAAAATATTTGAATATTATTAATAATAGGTCTGATCCATGATTTAGACCAACTTGAATCTTCACTATATTTGAGAATGCTCGCATTTAATTATGAGTAAATCATTACCCTGCTGCTCGTTAAAGGACCATTTTTTACTTTTACTATACATTCCCATGCAAGACTTCCATATTCTAGTTTAGGGTTTAATTTTCATGGATGACAAATAAACAGAGTTAATAGACATCAGAGACCCTTTGATCAGAAAAGCTCCATACAACCTTTTGCTATGATGACTTAATTAAGATATTAAAATGTCTTTGATTATTGTAAAAAAAAATTCACAAAGAACAAAACATCACTTCCAGAATATTTTATTTTTTTTAACATGTTAACCCACATATCCAAGTTTGACTAATTTTTAAAAAAGTTTCTTTACAGATATAATAAAGGTATTTTTTCTAAAAATAAACTTCAATCTTAACAATATAACTGCAGTAAGAGGATATCTGAGACCTGTGTTCTCAGCACTGGTTTCAAAAGACTAATTTAAAAACATTTTGTGCATTTAATGCACTGCACAAGAACACATATAAAGTAAGTAAAAAATCTAATTATAATATCCTTTACCAAGATCCAAAATGTTCTTCATTGGAAACTTGTGGAAAGTTCATATATGTATTTTTGTTTATTGTCATCATATGATCTTTTTCAAATGTACGGAAAGTTCAACACATGTGTAAATACTACCATAAAATCAAATAACTTTCAAGTCACATAGTAATAAATTAGATCAGAGTCTTCATTTGTTGCTGATATTTTCTCCAACACTGTTTTCCAAAAGATTGAGACAAACCAACATGGACAATCTCTATCATTTGAACCATTTCCTCTTCATCTTTGAAATCTATAAAATTATATAACATAACATTAAACAAGAGGCCCATGGGCCACATCGCTCACCTGAGCACCAAGGGAAGGAAAAAGTAGAAAATGGCTTTTTATTGTAAAGTTTAAATCCAAAAGTAGTCCCCTGACCAATCATGGATTTGCTATTTTTTTAGAAAATGATTTTTAAAGAATTTTCCTATATATACCTTTAAAAACTTTGGTCGGCCATTTTGGCCCCGCCCTACCCCCGGGGGTCATGATTTGAACAAAATTGAATCTACACTACCTGAGCATGCTTCCATATAAATATGATGAATAATGGCTTTGTCATTCTTGAGAATAAGATTTTTAAAGAATTTTCCTATATATTTCTATGTAAAACTTTGGTCGGCCATTTTGGCCCCGCCCTACCCCCAGGGGTCATGATTTGAACAAACTTGAATCTACACTACCTGAGGATGCTTCCATATAAATATGATAAATTATGGCTTTGTCATTCTTGAGAAGAAGATTTATAAAGAATTTTCCTATATATTTCTATGTAAAACTTTGGTCGGCCATTTTGGCCCCGCCCTACCCCCGGGGGTCATGATTTGAACAAACTTGAATCTACACTACCTGAGCATGCTTCCATATAAATATGATGAATTATGGCTTTGTCATTCTTGAGAAGAAGATTTTTAAAGAATTTTCCTATATATTTCTATGTAAAACTTTGGTCGGCCATTTTTGGCCCCGCCATACCCCCGGGGGTCATGATTTGAACAAATTTGAATCTACACTACCTGAGCATGCTTCCATATAAATATGATGAATAATGGCTTTGTCATTCTTGAGAAGAAGATTTTTAAAGAATTTTCCTATATATATCTATGTAAAACTTTGGTCGGCCATTTTGGCCCCGCCCTACCCCCGGGGGTCATGATTTGAACAAACTTGAATCTACACTACCTGAGCATGCTTCCATATAAATATGATAAATTATGGCTTTGTCATTCTTGAGAAGAAGATTTTTAAAGAATTTTCCTATATATTTCTATGTAAAACTTTGGTCGGCCATTTTGGCCCCGCCCTACCCCCGGGGTCATGATTTGAACAAATTTGAATCTACACTACCTGAGCATGCTTCCATATAAATATGATAAATAATGGCTTTGTCATTCTTGAGAAGAAGATTTTTAAAGAATTTTCCTATATATTTCTATGTAAAACTTTGGTCGGCCATTTTGGCCCCGCCCTACCCCCGGGGGTCATGATTTGAACAAACTTGAATCTACACTACCTGAGCATGCTTCTCCATAAGTTTCATCTTTCCTGGCACAGTGGTTCTTGAGAAGAAGATTTTTTAAATATGCAACCAAATTTTCATAAATTCCCAATTATCTCCCCTTGAATGAGGGCGTGGCCCTTCATTTGAACAAATCTGAATCCTCTTCACCCAAGGATACTTTGTGACAAGTTTGATTGAAATTGGCCCAGTGGTTCTTGAGAAGAAGTCGAAAATGTGAAAAGTTTACAGACAGACAGACGGACAGACAGACGGACGCCGGACAAAATGTGATCAGAAAAGCTCACTTGAGCTTTCAGCTCAGGTGAGCTAAAAAACCAGAACAGTATCACTATCAAAGAAGAAAATTGAATTGGATGATAAATCTATACATCATGACTAAGAAAGAAACATTAAAAGATGGACATGTATATTTCAGGGTCAAAGGTTACACATCCCTCAGCAATTATTGTAACATTGTAAATATTTGCAAAAACTGTTTGTTGCATTAAATATACACATGTTTCTCATTTTAATTTACAATTGTGTAGATCACAGTAGTTTAATCCAATGCATATACTAGAGATAAATATTTTGATTTGTATACAAAGAGGTCAGCCATAAATAAGATCAAGGTAAACTCAACTGGTTGTCATGTCATTCTTCTTTGGGAAGTAAATCAGACAAGCATATTATAAGATCATGTTCTTAAATGAGGCAAACAAGTTTCAGTTAAAATCTTAAGGTTAAATGACAAGGTCAGGATTTGATAACAGAATTTTAAAAACCTGTTATAATGACCTGTGTTACTGTTAGTAAGCTACAAGAGGATGATCAGTAACAGTCCCTCCGAAAAGAGATTGAAGATTTTTATTACTTAAAAATAATCTCTGATTTGACCTTCATTTCTTCATCCAGACTATTTACAGAACATTTGTACCTACATGTACATTGATTTATAACATGATGCTATAGGCCTACATATGGCTTGATTATTAATTTACTTGCTCAAGCAGCCATGGGTACAGTACAAGGAACTAATTTTGTTACATAAATCAGCATCTGCATCAGCAAAATAATCATCAGCTTTAATTCAGCAAC
Organism: Saccostrea cuccullata; assembly: GCF_032062105.1. Taxonomy (NCBI): domain Eukaryota; kingdom Metazoa; phylum Mollusca; class Bivalvia; order Ostreida; family Ostreidae; genus Saccostrea; species Saccostrea cuccullata. The sequence goes on from NW_026924970.1 coordinate 5,159, forward strand.
CACCTAGCATCAGGAAAGCATTAAAAAAAACAGCAAGCTGCTAAGCATTGCCAATATCAGCATCAGCAAGCAAAGAAAGCATTCAAATCAGCATCGATGCTGAAACAAAGTTAGTTCTTGCACTGTAAGAGAGAGCTGTAGGCGGACTCTGACCATGGCTTGAGACAATTTGATGGACACATACATGTATAAACATTCATTTAAACAACATCTCTCTTTTCATCCAACTGCATATACATTTGTCATCATAAAAATTATACATTCTTCCATTCTATACACATAGAAGAACATTTGAATTCAATACAAAATGAAACTGACTAATCAGCTCACTATGATATGACAGCTAGTACATTATACTGTGTTAAACCCTCATTTAAAATTTACAGAATTACTCCATTGTGATATAAAAATAATCTCATACCTTATCATAGAACATCTACAAGGGAGGTTCTTGGGAGGGCTGCAACACAGGCATCACATGAAGTACAGAAATTGGTAGTCCAGAGAAATATCTGAGCAATGTTCTTTTTAGTGAAACAAGGCATTCTGTAAACATGGTAAACATAGTTACAAGAAATTGTATTAAAAAGTTCAAAGGAAATTCTTTAAATTAAATCTAGCTATTAAATAATATAACTGTCTTTGTTGAAGGGTGTCAGTGTTTTGACTGATTAAGAATGTTTTTTATTTACTGAAAGTGCATCACAAAATTTTTTATCACTGAGGTCTTAAAAGAATAGAGGTTTTGCTTCAATATCTCGAACATTATTCAGCAATTAAAAATCAGAATGAGTATGGTCCAAAATGACTTGTATATAAATAGTACAATCTTGTGTGAATATCATTATGTAAAGAATTATAATACTTGCACCATGTGCACCTCTTTTCACAAAAAAAAATACAACAAAAAAGAAATAACTTTTGAATATCAAAATTTTCCTTTACAAGTAACACAACTGATTTACCATATTTGTTTACTACGTAGAGCCGTTTCAGGTAGCCGTCATTGGACATTTAACTTTAAGTGACTGAGGCTCAATGAAGGATGATCCGATCTTACACAAGTATTAATCACTCATTAATAAAACAAAATTTACTCTACTCATAATATTTGAAGCCCTGTTTTTAACTTCACAGTATTTGGAAACAATTTCGAAAATTTTTTGGTATTTTGAAACAAAGTAACATTTATTAGTCCCCCGCTACCTTATCGTGGTCTGCAAGTACCACGTGGAAATTTTTGGATCCTCCGTATAATGTTTAACCTATTTAAAATTGATGTGCACTAGATCACAGGCTTTGTCATACTCAAAATGTATAACTGACACAAGCAGATATGTAAGATATCTGAGATAAGGCTCATAATTCACAATAAACACAAAAATTCGACTTACCAAATCCTACTTTCACTTTAGCCGAATATCGCATGACAGACTTCAGAAATAAACTACGCATAGCGAATATAGTTCTTTATTTTCGTGCAATAATGTTTAAAAAAAATGACATCGCATTGTACCTGTAGAATTAATATACTTATTTAACAAAAAGTATTTTATAGCCTTACCTGCAAAAGAAATAACAGGGGTTAACTTCAATCTGAACTGCTAAAACTGGGCGCGTATTAATTTATCAGGTCCATTGTAAAATCCAAGAAGGAGCATTCTATGATATGATGTAAACATCTATGTAACTCTAAGAAAAAAAACAGTATTAAATATGTCGATCGATACTTTCAACACATGGACATGTTTTAAGAGATATCTCTCTACAATTGCTTTGTGTAATTGGGGCACTAGAGACAACAGATTAGAGAAATATTCAATAGTTTTCAATTCCGGAATCATGAGAATGGCAGCCCACCGATTTCGCATGGTAGACATGCCTAGGTGGTGAAAAACATACAACTATAGAAAAAAGACGCATATAATTGCTAGGAACAAAACAAATAGTTGTACCCATGACATTCAACTATCTGTAGGTATACGACAAATGTCATTTTATTGTTTTATTAAACCTGCAGCTTTGCAGTCCTGCAAGTGTATTATGCACATTGCTGCTGCAAGACATTGCAAGTGACAACCAAATTGAATACATTTCAAGACAGCTTTGCAATAGAAGGTGCCATGGTTTAAGTTTTATAAAAAAGCAAGAAGTATCTATAAAGATATTGAGATTTTTATTTTATACGAGTTTCACTTGGCTGAACACAAAAGCAAACCCTTAAGCGAGATAACTTATTTATAATGAATACTGGATAACTCGCCCCCAAGACAGGTCGCCCCCAAGGCAACTCGCCCCCTATTCAGGACAACTCGCCCTTTTTAAGGACAACTCGCCCCCATTCAAGACAACTCGCCCCACTTTAAGAAACCAGCAAATATTAACTATATTATACAGATATTTGAATTCAAATTGTTTCTAGAAAGTCAAAACAAATGTCTAAAAATAATTTTTCTCATTCTATTGAAAACAAATCAGAAATATCTATCTGAATTTTTTTCATCTGTAAACCTTTACTGAGTGTGCTTTTTTCCAAATTTTTAATTATACTGACATATTACTAATATCTATCAAGTCTATTTCATTTTCCAGTTCTGAAGAGAAAAAAGTCTAAGAATTATTCATTTTTTCTAAACTTGTAACATGAATTAAGTCTCCTCTAAAAAAAATGTATCACTTGTCCTTAAGACTGCAATTTATTATATATTTATATTTAGGTATCAATTTAAGAAATAGGTTTATGTACAGCAATCACCATCATATGGCAGATTTGTCGTTCGTGCCTGTTCAGCTACATGTACATATGCAATATGTCGGCATCAGGAGTTTTGACATAAGAAAAGTTTTTTCAAGATCTATGCCAAACGTTTTGATCTACCGAGTTAAACACACTTTAAAATGTAAATACAACTGCAGGATTTTCATTCTGCTGAATTTTAAAACACATGCGCCAGTTTTGTGCTAAACACTTTGATAAAGGCGAGATAACGATAAACGTGAATGTATGGACCGGAGGTAGTGATCGATTGCATGTACAGGGTAATTAATAAATTATTCTACATCAGAACAATTATAATGATACAGCAAGACCCACCCACCCCCCTCCCCCCAAAAAATTAAATGAAAAAAGACAGATTAAAAGTGTATTGAAGGGGTTAACCAAAAGTTCATGTACAAACGCTTATTTTTCTTGATAATATTATTAACCAGGATTTTTACCCAAATATTAAAATCAAGCAATAAAATCAAAATTTATCTAACGTAGATCTTATAACCAACTTTTTGGTAAAGAAAATTATATATTAAACCATTCATTTTATCCCCCCAAAAAACGTCATTTTCAAACAACTTTTTGGAAAACTCTTGTATTGTGATTTATAATAATATACATTTTAGTAAAAAAATCAACAAGCACGCAGTTTCAAAAAGGGCGTTTTTCATTGATAGGATAAAGGTCAGGCATTAAGATGGGGTTTTATAATCGTGATTTATTTTTCTTCCGTATTCATAGTCATTATCTCTATGGCATCGGTCGTCTTTTTTCCGCAAGTGTACATTCGTTTCTATAAATTCTGAAGAAAACATTAAATACACTGTATATTTTCTACTACGATATGTATATATATACTTTTTTTCAGATAGTATTTTGTTTTCAATTAATAAGAACATTTAATGATATCATCTACAGTATAATATTTGGCAAATCATTTACCAAACATTAAGCATAAATCATGTTATATGTGAGTATGTTCGCCTCTTAATTGATTACATAACTAACACTGTAAGTACCATCATTAAAAGATAATTTATAAAACTTTCTCTTCAGTAAAATCAAAATTGTTTGAAACAAAATATGGATTCAGTATGCGACCTTTCAATTCAAAAATAACATCTATGTTAAAAAGTTTCTGGGGATTGAACTTAGCTTAATTGGTGTCTAAATTCTGGAATAAAAATATTATAGGAAAATGAGTTATTTCAGTTATATATATTTTTTCTCCAGACTAAATTTAGAATTAATATTTTATTATTAATGTTATGTTTTCCTTTTCCAATGAAATAAAAAAAGCTTAATAATAGAATATAAATATACCTCTCCACCTGTTATACTCTGATGAGAATATCAATAAGACATTTGTCGCTTTATTAATAACAAATTAAATAAAGTTTTAAGTTCCAAGTTGATGTAAAAAAGGTTTAAAACATTAATTTTCTTATCAAAGGAAGAGATATTAAACGTTTAAGCTGTCTGAATGAAAAAAAAATGTATGTAAAATTATGTATCGGTATAATGCGATGGAAATCCGTCATTTTCCTTTTCTCCTTGATATTTTTGTCCAAGCGTACACATGATAGAGGAGATAATTACTATCAACGTTTATTAGGAAGATTTATTTTAAAAGTGCAAAGAAAAAGGTACAGTTTCAATACAATCTTTGCCCTGTGAATTTCTTAAAATTGAATCAGGTGTAAAAAATGAAAATTCATGTTTTCTGATTTATTGAAATTCCGTGCATTAAAATTATACAAATCATTTTTCTCACATGCATTTCTAAATTGTGACTTCATTAACATGTGCATTTTCCCTTATTTTCTTAAAATGTTGAAGAAGACACCAATTTTTAATGGATTTATTTCTTTCAGAACATATTGACCACAGGCATCGCCCACAAAGATGTTGAAATATGTGATCTTCCAATGTATTTGCCAAACATATCTAAATATTATAGTGGGCGACGGCTGTGGACACTATTTTCTAAAGAAAAAATCCCTTATACATACATATTTAAACAAATATACATCAGAGTTTATGGAATCCTTGGAGGATATTTATGACCGTCAGCAACATGCTTTCAGACTAACGAAATTGTGTTCAATGGTTTACGAGGAGTTGAGCTGACAAACTCCTCATCTCTATATTCAAGATTGTACATACACAAAATTATCAACTAACTCCTGTGTAACAGTACATCCAATGAGATAAAAACAAAAAAAAATATGTGAATAAGACTTGGCTACTTTCTTATATTAATAGCCATTCTCTGTAACCACTTAAACTTCGTTGCCACGCATAGTCACCGATTTTGATGAAACTTCACCCATGCTTAGTACTTGACACCAGAAAAAAATATCAAACAAAATTTTGTTGCTAAGTGTCTCGGTTGCTATGGCAACAGCCGGAAAAGTTTGAAAAATCGAGATTTTCAGCCATTTTAAACCCTGACTGTGGCTTAATAAAAACTAGAAAAAGCAAACAAACCATTCGAACAAAAACATGACACCTTGATGTCACTTATACTGTGAAAAAACTGTTTAAAATATATCTCTAAGTAAGTGGTAACCAAGGGTACATTTGGAATACATTTAAAATGCTGAGATATGCTGAAAAACACTCCGTATTCACTAATGGTAGGTGTTACATGCACAAACTTAATCATCGACTTAAGAAAAACAATGAAATGTATATAAGTATAAGCAATATAGTTCTATAAATTTTTTATGGTTGCAATGGTAACACAGTGTAACCATGCAAAACCAGTAACTAAGATCGGGTTTATGCTACTGTCTTGAGGAAAAACATGAAAATTCAAGACTGGCAAATATGCATCCTTAGGACCTTGCAACACCAAAACCATAAGAAAAATTGGGTATAATTGCTACTTTGTAGTGTTACCATGGAAACAAAGTACCAGTGCTTAAAAGTGAATTTTTTCCTGCTGCATTAAAAATTAAATTGCCATTTAATCAAGAAACAAATTAAAGAGCTCAACTGGAATAGTCTCATCTGTTAGAACTGAAGTTAAATATCATATATTGATAAAATTTGATGAATAAAACAACACTGTTGCTATGGTTACCAAGAAGGGAAAATGTTCGATTTTTTTAACTTTATATCAATATTAAATCCTGTGTGCCAACTTCTTGCATCCACTTAGAGATTGGATGATAGTCAAAATTAAAAGTCAAGTTAGCTGTTAATAAATATCAATCATAAAACTTTTGGGAATCTACATTTAAGGGTACGTATCCAAGGAAACAAAATATTTTTCAGGTTTTCAAGCATATATTTTCTGTTTATTTCCATAGCAACGTTCTATTTAAAGAATCTAATCTGAATTTTTTGAAATGGGAAAATTTGGGGCACACCAATATCTTATAAAATTGATCATTGGTTATGAAGAAATGTACTTTTTTTTAAAGATAGGATCGTATTTAAATATGCTTAGTGTTACTTTGAAGGCTCTCTGGGGCATAAATACCTTGGCAACCATTGCCAACCAAAATGAAATATCATATTTTTTCTTGGTATGTGTTTCAAGGCTCTTTTTTCTATTATTTGGTAACATTTCATCCTATAATTGCTTTTCATTTTTACGAGTTTGACTTCATAATATTCAATGAATATTTTTTTTACTTTTGAATACTTTGTTACCATAGTAACGTATGTAATAGTTAATTTACCAAAGATGTTTATCATGCATTTGAGACATCTTACCTTCATCTTTTGGAAACAGTCATTAACAATTGTTTGCTTTGCCGCAAATGTTAACTATGGGGCTCTAAACATGTTAAAAAATGCCATTTTTCGAACTTTAAGACATGTTGCCATGGTAACTATAAAGCATAGCAACCAATTTTTGCCTGATTTCAGTTCAGTGTATCAATGCCTTTTATCATAGAGAATTTGGAAAAATTCTGAGACTATGCGTGCCACAGCTCCTATGTAAAAGTTCAAGTCATTACAGAGAATTGCTCTTAAAACGTAAAGAAAAAACACATAAGTAACATAAAAGATATGGATTTTTATTTACAAAACTGTAACGCATTTACGTTTTCCTCTGATAATATCTGAACGTATAAAAAAGAAATTAAAAGAATTTCTCACTCAAAAATATAAAGTTGTTATCCGCTCAACAGTATTAAAATAGCACAAAGGGTATTGTAAAACATTTGTATTCATTCCATCCCCTCTTTTTTTATTCTGATAATTTTTTTTTTCAAACGAATCTTTTTTATAAGTTTAAGACAAATAGTGTCATACCTTGTCTTTCAAAATAAATTAAAATATTCCAATATACATTTTATGAAAAAATTGATAGTTCTTCATAAAAAAGGTCTCTTTATACGTCGGTTCACTGAACCTTAAGAGACGAATAAAGTCTACCTTGATCAGGCTTTACCGCTTCATATTGGTTATCCTGATGTCCACTGATATTCTGATAATCTGTCAGTGGTTGTATTTGTTCTGTGTTCTCTGTTACATCCTCGTATGTCTGATTGTTAGGACTTTGATCTTGTGCTTCTACAGTGACGTCATCAATGTCATCATATTCTTTGTTCTGGATTCTGAGATCGTGAGCTGGCTTAGGTTGTTGAATCGATCCTGTTCCAATACCTGTGAATTTCGGTAAAAAAAAGATGTGTTTGTGAAACACTGATGCCCCCGTAGGCAACATATTAACGATTAAACTTTTCTTAAATGAAAATTTAATGAAATGGTACCAAAAGTAGGGTATTCTTACTGGAAAACAATTATGAAATTTGAAAGTAAGCCAAATTTTTTTTTTCAATAAGTAGAAAAATCTTCAAGGTCAAAAGATCAATGTAATTTGGTACTGTAGATTGCTTAATTTTCGCGACACTTTATTTTCGCGAGATAGCCATTGATTCTTTATTAGCGAGACAAAATTTTCAAGAATTGTGGTAAATGCTCTATATAATCCTAAGGAATACTATTATACATGAGAATTAAATTTTCGTGAGCACACTGTCTTGCGTAATTACGCTAAAATAAAAAGTGATTTACAGTATCAAATGAGAGGTCTTGCCACATAAAATACTTATGTAGAGCATGAAAGCCCTAGCCATATAAGTTCAGAAGTTATGGCGAAGGTTCTTTTTTTTTTCAAAAGTAGGTCAAACTCCAAGGTCAAGGTTTAATTCATATAAGAATTAAATATGTAAAGTATGAAAGCCTTAACCCTTTAAAAGTTATGGTCAAGGTTTGCTTATTTAAAGTAGGTCAATCTCAAAGGTGAAGGTCAACGGGTCAAAATTCTTGGTATCCAAAGAAGGGCCTTCTATTAAGGATTACATATAAGAAGTATGAAAGCCCTATCCCTTACCGTTCCAAAGTTATGGCTATGGTTAAAGTTTTTTCACAAGTACAGAAATGTATAAGGTCAAGGTCAAAGGGTCAAGGTTGTGTGTATCCAATGAAAGGTCTTTTAACAAAGATTACATTTGTGAAGTACAAACGTCCTGGTATCTACTGTTCAAAAGATATGGCCAAAGTAATAGTTTAAAATTTTCATATAAAAGTGGGTCTTACTCCAAGGTCAAGGTCAAAAGGTCAAATCTGGTGGTACCCAGAGAAAGGTCTTGTCACAAGGAATACACATGTGAAATATGAAAGTCATAACTCAACTAAATCAATAGTTATGGGCAAGGTAAAAGTTTTTGCGGACAAACAGACAAACAGAGATACAGAGAGACAGACAACGAGAAAGAGAGAGAGAGACAGACAGACAGACAGACAGACAGACGGACACAGCAAAAACTATATCCCCCGAAACTTCGTTTACGGGGGGCATAATAAGCTAAAGGTATTGTGCTCGCTAAATTATACCCCGCCTCCCATATGTACGGTAGATCCAGGTTTGTGCTCTGGGAGACCCAAATAAATAATTATCTGGACTTAACTATTGCAATGTGATTTTTTTAAATGCTTAAGTATTGGTTAATCTTATTTAATGGTATAGAAAGATCTGCGGATAAGATATGGGTACCCTTCAATATGAAAACAGTTTACTATGAGAAACCCAAAAAATATGTCGGATAAAAAATAAATTTTGAATTGCATAATGGCACTATGCTCTAAAGATTCTGTGAAGCATTATTAATTAAGTTTCATTTAGAATTAAAAGAGGAGTTGTGAATCATACAAGAGTAACAGACAGGTGACGGACTTACAATCACCTAGACGGACAAACATACAGACAGACGGACATCACGGTCACAGTTTACCCTCCCACTTTTCAAGCGGAGGGAGGGAAAATAAGTAATTAAATATTCTTTTAAACAGAAGCATTGATAGTAAAAACGTTTCAGTGGTAAATAAAGAGACGTACGACCACTTCTATGACCTGACAATCTGGTTAGTTCAAGGCTTCATGACTTTAAAGAATTTGTAACAATTTCACAGTATACAAATTGAGTGATGTATGTTATTCTTCAAAACTTGTCCATTAAAAAACTAAGGTACACTTTTACAGGATTGGTCAATTCTCAAGATTTTTTATGTACTGTATTTAAAACTAAGTGTAAATGCATATTTGATTGGGTACTTTTATGTACAATGTGGCTGTTTATAAGTGTTTCATATTCAATTTTAGGCACAATCAACTACTAAATATTTCTTGACAAGCAATAAATCAATTTTTCCACGAGCATGCACAAAAGCTAGCACTAAGTACGAAAATTTCTTTACCAAAGCAAAATATTGAAAAAAAAAAGAATTACCTCGACGAAAAGTAAACTTATAAACTCCACAGCTCGTCAGCAACAAAACGAATAAACCAATGAGTACTCCAATAACCACCCAGGCCGTCTGAATAGAGGATTCTCTGGAAACTGCACTTACATCTGTAAAAATTTCATTTGTCATATTAGTGAAATATAATTTTTGGTAAATACACATGCATTTCTAAACAAGCTAACGTCACTTGAAAGACCTTCCATAATTTGATAAATAAAATTTCAGTGGCATTTACGCCATGAACCAGATCAAAAAGAGTTCAGAAATTTTATTCCTTAATGATTATTAGAATATGCAAGTGAGTTTAAGCTAAAAATGGATATTTCTATGCAAATGAGCTAATAAAATTCATAAATTGTATATTTTGAGTACAGAGAAAGATCAAATTAATTTTTTTATACATACTTAGTACCAACAGTTTATTAATGCAAGTGCACATTATGACGTCACATTATGACGTCATTGTTCTCCAATTCAAAGTAATAAATCACATCAACAAAATCACGTGGGCGTAAGGGCATATCCTATCTTATAATATAAACAATGTTTGATGTTAAGGAGAATATTCTTAAAATAAATAAAATTGCTGCACAAATCCTAAGCACTTTCAGTGAAATATACCCTGTTTAAACTTAAAGCAGCACGAATAGTAGCTAAACAATTGCAGTGTCGACATTTGTGCAGCAATATATTAAATTCTTTGAATATCCTGCGTCTTTTTATACCTTGTTTCTGTTAAACAAAGTAAGGCTGAAGCGATTTTGTTTATGTTTATTATAAACTTATGTAGTAGATGTCGATGACATCATCATATGACGTCATAATGTGTACTGGCTATCGCATGTCGTGGGTACCAAAGAATGTATTTGAAAACAAGTCTTAAAAATCTCTGTGCGGTAGGTAGAGCAATTATGGAATTTAATTAGATATAATGCATAAAAACCTCCATTTGTAGCCTTAACTCACTTGCGTATTAGCCGACAAGCAGAACACAATTTCAAAAGAAAAAAATGAGACAGGAGCAAACACTTAAATTACTCCATGCTTCTAGATCAACCAAATACTATTCTATACAGTTCTTTTTTGTTGCCTTCATAGCAAATTATGTACCATGGAGAGCCTTGGGTCCCCCTTTCCCCCATTGTTTCTGCGGAGACTTGTACTCTTTGTCGAATATTGTAATGTTTTATTTCTTTTAATACTTAAACAAATGGTAAGATTATCAAATGTAAACAATCAAATGCAGTCATGGATGCTATAAAGCCCAGGTACAGTAATGAATGTTGAATGCATGTTACTGTATAAAAAAGACAGGTACAGTCGTAGATGTTGTCATTATATTGGTACAGCTATGGATTTTGAATGCATGTTACTGCATATACAAGACCGGTACCGTCGTAGATGTTGTTACTTTATCTATTGACTATGGTTATAAAATATTTAGAATTTTCACGAGGCACTGTCGTTGATATCAAAAATTAACACGAGGAATGCGGACTGTCCTGAATGTTGTCTATCAGGTGCATTGGTTCAGTCAGGGACATAGAATAAAGGGTGCATGCAGGAGAAATACGGTCGTGGAAGATTTTAATTTGACTTAGGTACCGTCATGAAGCAAATATGACATAATTTTACGTGACAGATAGAGTAAAGTTTGTGTATATTGGACACGATATTGATAATCAGAAATTGGGTAGAGTCACGGATGATTAATAACTTGTGTATACAAGACAGGTATAGAGCCACGGATGTTTTTTTTATATCTGAGACACAAGAACAGTAGTCGATTTTTTTAGTCGAATATTAATTCAGTCATAGATATAGAATAAAGAATAGGCCGTGGATGTTTTGAACAATGAAGAGTCCATGCAGGATGCAAAATGATTATTTTGTTCAATGTATTGTTTTATGGACTTTGATATTGAATATTATTATACTTCTGTTAAAATGTTTCCTATATAAAGTTCAGAAGGTAATATACCTATCCTTTATAGTTCACGCATAGTAAAGCTATACCCCGGGGTATAGTTTTTGCTATCCACCCTCGGAAAAATTTCATGCAATTTTTGCCATAAATTTTGATTTCCAGCGATAAATTTTAAACTGATGATGTCATAATGACTTCAATAGCATTGTGACGTCATCAGGATTTCAGATTATTCTTGCAGAATAATCTTATTCCAAAAAAATTCAAACGTCAGAAATCATACTATACATCAGTATAATAAAACGCTTATCCACTGGGTGTGAGTGGGATAACTCTTTTATCTAACCCTTGACAGGAACTATTCCCCTCGGGCAAGACCTCGGGGAATAGTTCTCTGTCGCGGGTTTGATAAAAGAGCTATCCCACTTACACCCAGTGGATAAGTGTATACTGTTCGGTATCTCCATATCCTTCTTCATACAAGAAAAGTACAGTTATTGATGTTTTTAATCTGGCGAATACAGTCGTGGTTGTAAAATAAAATATGTCTTCAGAACAGGAATAGTCAAATATGGAACGCCAACACTGCCTTATAGCATACAACTATGCATTTATTATGTCAATTTATCATTACGTGATGTGAACATATCTTTACGTTATGTCAATTTTTTATGAGATTACGTAAAAATATCTTTACATCATGTCAATGCTGCATTACATGAAGTAAATACATCCTTTCATTATATCAGCACTTCATAACTTGAAGTCGAAAATTCATTATGTAAAGTGATTATGTGTTTACATTGTGTTAAAACTTTATTACGTGAAATGAATGTTTCTTTACATCATTTCATTTCTTTAATATGTGAGGTCAAAATTGCATTACGTCAAGTGAATTGTGTTTTATAATTAAACTTATCATTACATGAAGTCAAAAATCCATTCCTTTTTGGGAGTGTATATTTCTATTATATCAAAGCATTATTACATGATATGGGTTTTTCTTTATTTTAGGTCGGGAGCATCATGATGTGAGATGAACTCACCTTACCTTTATGTCAGTGCTTTATTACGTGGTGTAAAAAGTGTACGACATTATGTGAACATTTCTCTATATTACATCAACACTTTATCACATTATGTCAAAACTCAATTCCGTGATGTGGATATATAATTACGTTATGTCAACTCTTTCTTATGTGATCTAAAATATCTTTATATTGTGTTAACTCTTTATCATGTTGATTCCAAAAGTGCATTACCTGATGTAAAAATACATTTACATTATCTCAAAGCTGTATATCTGGTATAAAATGAATGTTGACGACCGTGTTTTTATGACTGGTAAGAGGTCGGGGGGGGGGGGGGGGGTCCTTATTGATTAGGAAGAATTATACAGGCACAAAATATCAGCCCCCCTCTTTTCCCAGACATAACGTTACAATAGAAAATGTAATGTTCATTGAAAGCACAGCCCCACACCCACTTTTTGTTGAAGTATAGTCCACTGAGGGTAATGTAGTATATCTGACAAAAAAATTAGGACTGATCGAAGTTGGACCCCCCTCCCCGAAATAGGATTTTCGGGCTGGGAGTGGACAATTTTTTTTTTTTCGCTTCTCACGTTTTTTCGGGCGAATATTTTTTTCTGGCTGACCCCCCCCCCCCTCTTTCGAAAAAGATGATACGTCACTGGAATTAGTAATTTTTTTTCAACCATTCCAGGGCCAGAATTCTATTACAAAAATCTACCAATCCCTCATCTAAATCAATTAAATATGCCTTAGTAAGCATGCATGGACACATATCAGTAGCGGATATGAGAATCTTGAACAAAAAAAAATTGCCCAAGCCCGAAGGGGGGCGGTTTATGGTTGGAGACAAAGGGGGAAAGCGGAGAAGCTCTCAGGCTTTATAGTTTTATAAAAAAAAAATTAGTATTTTTTTTCAACCATTCCAGGGCCAGAATTCTATTACAAAAATCTACCAATCCTTCATCTAAATCAATTGAATATGCCTTAGTAAACATGCATGGACACATATCAGTAGCGGATTCGAGAATCTTGAACAGAAAAATTGTCCAAGCCTGAAGGGGGACGGTTTATGGTTGGAGACCAAGGGGGAAGCGGAGAAACTCTCAGGCTTTATAGTTTCATAAAAAAAATTCAGCTAAACTTAATGTGAAACTAATGCAATGTCCTCACAAAGTAAAACCAATAAATTTATTAATTGTATGTACATGTAGATTTTGGTCACTAAAGGTGGTAGGGCGGGATTTCCCCCTCCCCTCAACCCACCAGTGCACGTGTGCTATACGATGTGTTTACACTTTTAAAAAAAAGGAAAGTTCAAGACTGATAAAATAAAATTATGACAATGTTCTTAGTAAGATCAGAAGTTTAAGACTTTTATCCAAAAAAAAAAAAACCAAAAAAAAAAAAACCAAAAAAAAAAAAAAAAAAAATTGCTGCACGACTCATAATTGATTTATTTAACTATCAGATAAAAGTAAACGCCATTGAATTTCGACTTGACTTTAATTCACAGACGCAATGTTAAGGCTTTGCACGTTTTAAGATTGTCAATCCTTTGTCGCTTAAAATTTTTATTTAAAGATGCCATTCCCAAATCGCTGAGATTTCTTCTACGACAATTTTCTCTCCCGGCAATTTTAGTGCTTTCGGAACGCGGAAAATACGTTATGCTCATATAAAGGCCGAGGATACCCGTGTTCGCATAACGTAATAGTGAATCGACATAATGTAGTAGTGTGAGTTAATATCATAAAGAATTGACATAATATAATGATAGGTTAACACGATGTAATTGTTGTTTAATTAAATGTCATGAACAGTAAACATAACGAAATGCAAGAATGTGTAAATGTCATAAAGTGTTGACATAATGTAAAGGAAGGTTTACACGATGCAACAGTAGTGTGGGATAATATCATAAAGAATTGACACAATATAATGGAAGATTGACACAATGCAGTAGTAGTGTGGGTTAATGTCATAAAGAGTTCACATAATATAATGGAAGGTTGACACAACGCAATAGTAGTGTGAGTAAATGTCATAAAGAGTTGACATAATGAAATGGAAGGCTGACACAATGCAATAATAATAGTGTGAGTAAATGTCGTAAAGAGTTGACATAATGGAACGGAAGGTTGACACGATGTTATATAAGTGTGAGTAAATCTCATATAGAGTTGACTTTATGTAAAGGAAAGTTCACACAATGCAATAGTAGTGTGAGTAAATATCATAGAGAGTTGATATAATGTAATGGAAGGTTGACACAATGCAGTAGTAGTGTGGGTTAATGTCAAAAAGAGTTGACATAATATAATGGAAGGTTGACACAATAAAATAATAGTGGGAGTAAATGTCATAAAGAGCTGACATAATGAAACCGAAGGTTGACACAATGTAAAAGTAGTGTGAGTAAATGTCATAAAGAGTTGACATAATGTAAAGGAAAGTTCACACAATGCCATAGTAGTGTGAGTAAATATCATAAAGAGTTGACATAATGTAAATGAAGGTTCACACAATGCTATAGTAGTATGGGTTAATATCATGTAGAGTTGACATAATGTAATAGAAGGTTGACACAATGTAATAGTTGTGTGAGTAAATGTCACAAAGAGTTGACATAATGAAATGGAAGGTTGACGCAGTGCAATTGTTGTGTTCTGCTATAAGGCAGTGACGGCGTTCCATAGTCAAAGCTGTTGTTAATCTTGTGCGGGTACAACCATGATTGTAAAAATTTATTGTCGTGGCTGTTGTCAACCAGGAGCAGGTAAAATCATTGCTTTAAAATAAGTGCATACATGCCAGATTAAAACTCACCTCTTCGAACAAAGCTTATGAGGATTGTGAATGTTGTATTTTGAGTAATTTTTAGAATATACAAATACTGAAGTGGTTAAAAGGTCTTTAAGGCATTTTTTTTTTGGTTTTACTCGTAAGTACAGGTTCCTTAATTTTTTTTTACATTTCAATAGATGTAATTTTTTAAGCCATTTCTGCGCCATATACAGTTCACTTGAAATGGTTTTAGGTCTTTTAATATGCATTATGTTAGATAAACCATATTTTATATGCAAATATGCATATGTGTTTTAAGTAGTTTTTTTCTCCAATCGTATGCATATGTGTATTTTAATGTTAAAGGCATTAGAGAGTCTACATAATAATATGCAACACAAACTTTGTTTTGTATTGTATTTTATTGCAAGGGTTTTTCTTACAATACATTAAATGCTTTACACGTCATGATAGGAATGGAATATTATTTTTAAATCCTATATATAGCAGTAGGAACAAACTATTGATGAAATTTTATAAATTGTTATAATGTTTTTAACAAAATGTTAAGATTCTTTTTTAAATCCTACCTTTGGCGTGAATTGTTATATCAGCGAAGGCTTTTCCTTTGTATTTCAGCGAATAGGTTCCGAATGATCTCTGATCAGGAACAGGAATGGAGCTGTTGATCCAGTGTTTGTAGACAACGTTATCTCTTTGTGAAACATCAATTGAAATTGACGCAAAAGTGGGTCCTAACCAAACGAACCCTGATGTAGATGTTAGGGGATTCGCAACAACTGGTAAACTTACAACAACTTTAACATCCGGGCCACTTCTTGATTCATAGATGTTTTTCACCAAAGTACCTTCATCGAGGCGAGGTTCACCTGCAATTCCATAAAGAACATTGCTAATGGTTTAACACTACGAAAACATCAAAGCATTAATGACAATGGATACTCAATAATTATTATCAGACTTCAATATTCTGTTACAATGTATACGTACAGAGAACGTTAATACTGAAGGACTGATTCCTTCTCCCAAACTCCGTCGATTGTCCGACACATTCGAAAGTACCCGTGTCAGAGCACTGGGCCCATCTGATCAATGTGTAGTTTAGCCAATGATTTACATTCTGTATATAGATCTGGTTCCCAGTGAGTTTGCGTAAGGTGATTTCTGGAATAGGATTTCCATAGACAAAACACGACAGGAAAACTTGATTTGATTCATTAATGGTTAATGCATCGCTGGGTTTACCATTAATATATAACCTCGGGTCCAATAAATCTGATTTTTAAAAAAAAAATTAAATAAATATCAAGTCATCGCATAAAAACTAAGAATCAGTTGTAAACTTACCTTTTTTCAAAAATTAATACGTTCAAGACAGTGTTAAGTTTTAAAGAAAGTTTTCTATTAAACAACCTCAACATGACGATACGTTTTTTGAGTTATTATTATTTAGTATTATATTTTTTGAAGGTTGAGAGTTTCAAATGCACATACGTACACTAAATACAAAGTGAATTTACTAATTCTTTTAAAGGCATTCAAACAATTTCAGTTTTTACACATCAAATTTGTAATCATACGTGGCAGTTATATTGTAAAAGCGAAATACTGCAAGTTTAATTTAGATTATAGACGATGCTTCAAGGGTCATTGTCACACAGTTGCAGAAGTTTTAAAATAGACGCTATACATACGTATATCATGATTTCAACAATCTAGTGCGTGTATTGCATGGATCAGATATTATTTGCTTTTAAGCTTTAAAGTAGATAGTTTTACAGTTTCCGGATGTGCATTTTTTTCATATATCAGGTAAAATGAAGAATCAAATAAAACATTATTTGTATCTTAAGGTTAAAATTGTTTGATTCTGAAAAGCGTTATAATATTTTTTTTTCTAATTTCATGGGAAATAAAAGAAAAGATGAAAGTAACGATAGGGATTTGGTTTTAAGTTGTATTTTTCACAATGCATTAACGTTCCCTTTTTAAAAAAAAATGTTTGCATATCCCACTTACATTGAATGTTTATCTTAATATTGGATACAGAGCGACCTTCAATTCCGTTAACTAAACATCGAATCCATGTCAAATTTGTTCTGTTTGCTGTTTGTTTTGCTAAATTAATCCATGTTATGCCAATGGATATAGCGTCTCTAAAACCCCTTCAGTATGACAAATGGTTACCGCAGCATATACAGTAAAACAATGCTTTAAAACACGCTTACATTAAATGTTAAGATTAATGATGTTTTTTTTTCATTGTAGCAGTTATTTTGAGACGATGCTCTGAAACAGTCTTACATTGAATGTTCAGCTTGATGCTTGATGATGTTTTGCCGTCAGTGCCGCTCACTATACATCGAATTGATGCCATACTAGTTCTATTCGCTGTTTGCTCTTGTACAGTAACTGAAGACGTCAAAATGGATGTAGCGTCTCTGAAACTCCCTAACGGATGTTTATATTTCCACTGCATGGCACAAGGTGGGTTACAATCAGAAGAACATGTGTATGGACCAAATGTTTCCCCGTCGTGAATATTTAGACCGTCATAAGGCGGCTGAGGATTTATTATTACATTTCCTGGACCATCTGTGAAGAGAAGAAAATGAGTTTTCCATAATATTTTGTGTAAATTTTGGAAATCTTACATTTTCGATTGGTTAAATTCAAGGAGGTTGTTAGTCAAACATCAGATTAACATAGTAAAAAAAGTCAATTTCAGCTATCAAGGTAAAGGACAGACGAGACGTTCCCAAATAATATATATATTTTCAAGAGTTTGTCTTTGAAGTATTGCTACTTAAACATGTTTACCTACAAAAGTTTGAAGTACCTTACCAGGTATTTCTGCAAGATACCAGGGGTAGTTTTTCTTATGTATTCCTTTTGGGATGAAAAATAATTTTCCAATTTCAAATGCTTAAGGTAGGCCCGTACTTTCAAACTTTTCTGACCCTAACCCAAACTGATCATTTTTTTTACTTGAATACCTTAAATAACTCATGAACTCATAAAACAAACATAAAAGACATATATTTGCAGGTTAATTTCCATACAACATGTCTCAGAGTACATACCTCTAAAAATTCAACATCCAAAATTAAACATAAAGAAGTGTGATATCAAATTTTATGTAGCTAGGCACCTAATCACATAAAATTTATATTAAAACTTAAGGAAAAAAACATTCATTTGCGAGGAGAATATCAATGTTTTAAATCTTTCCGGGAAAACATTAACAAATTAATGTTGAATCTGTCCACGTCTATAAGAATAAAATCTTTTAATATCTTTATTTTTAATAATTCTCAAAATTTGAATTGTTTACATGCCATTTTTTCTTAAAAATTAGTAAGAATTATATCTAAGGTTATCAAAAACACAATTTTTTATTGACCAGAATAATTTAACAAAACAGCCCTTTGAACACGTAGACTCCCATATTTGGAATATCGAATTTTTCAATTATTTTTTACAAAATTTATAACGGAAGTAAAATTTAAAATGATGATATTGGCCTGAAATCTATTAAAATAGATCCCAAGTTAGTTTGTTTAAAAAAAATATAAGAAGGGTTTAGCTTAATAAATGCAATTAAGAATTTTGTGTCTGTGTATGTACTAAAAGCATATAAATCCCATGGACTAAGTGTTAAGTGTTAATTTCCATAAATAGTATATATTAAATGCTTTGTATTTCAAATTGACACTATAATTATTAAATATTTTACTCATGAAATTATTACAAAAAATGTGATAATCAGAATTTTATATTGTTGTGTAAAATTAAAGCCGGATCTGTAAAAGTATGGACCTGCCTTAAGTGTTTGGATTTTTTAAAGACGTTTAGAAACTGGTTCAGAAACTTAAAATTTTGAATATTTTTCATACTTTACGAAGATATACAAACCATATTTTGAGGAAAGTCGACGTCTTGTCTGACCTTGATGAAGGATTTCTAGGATATTTATAGTGTATCATTCCAAACACCTTCGAGCCAAAAAAAAATTCCCATGCACCCTTTATCTTACCTTGATAAAGAATCTTTATCCTATTAAATCAAATAGATTTTTTTGTAGACCCAAGGCTAATAAGTGGTATTTCAAACTTTCGATAACATTTGTTATGTAATACAATGCATTATGATGTCATATTATCATATTGCTTTTAGTCTGGTCCTGATTTTAAAAAAAGAGGGCTAGAAATAACTTCTAACGGCAAATAATTATTATTTGGTCCAGGCATTGTTTTTTAACCTATTTCGAGTATGCTGAATCCAAAAAAATATACTGGCCTTCATGAAAATGGCATTAAAGAGGTCAAAATGGCGATTCAAAATGGCGGACACTAAATTTTTCTAATTTTTTCTTAATGTCGTTCAAAAAAGGAGAAATAATGTGTGAATATCTCACTGAGTGTAATACCAGTATTAAAAATGATAAT
This sequence comes from Saccostrea cuccullata, assembly GCF_032062105.1. Classification (NCBI taxonomy): domain Eukaryota; kingdom Metazoa; phylum Mollusca; class Bivalvia; order Ostreida; family Ostreidae; genus Saccostrea; species Saccostrea cuccullata. The sequence continues at coordinate 24,911 of NW_026924970.1, forward strand.
AGAGTGCAAATATTTATTAATTTTACTCAGAAAAAGTCGTCTCTACACTTAATTCGAATTTTCTCTGATTTTTTGGTCTATCGTTTCTATATTTTTCTTTGTTCAGGATTTTACATTTGCAAATATCCATACACTGCATATTTGTATTTTCCCCTCTACATCTCACCATTCTACAATTGAATGATAGTGCAGCAATAAGTTAAAAGTCAAAATGGCGATTCAAAATGGCGGATATTCATCCTTTTCTTCAAATTATTTAATTCTTAATGTCGTATACATACGAGAAAGGATTTGTGAATTTTTACTGAATGTTGTACAACTATGTAAAATAACAAAAGAACACTTATTTGATCACTTTAAATCGGAAAATTTAGTCGTTAAATTTGAAATGTGTTAATTAGCTAAAAATGGCAATTCAAATGACGTCTTCACTCGAATTTCGTAAAATACCCTAACTGCTTAATTTTGGTTCGTTTTGCAGAAAATAAACTACAGTTTGTTTTTTTATTCATGAAATGATGTTCAATTATGCAATGAAAGTTGGGGGATATTTTTGTTAATGACTTTGAATTTTTATAATACGGATTTTTGTTTAACTATTGTTATGATAATTTTTTGACGACAATACCGAAGGCATTTTACCTTTTACCTGTCTCACCATGCTTCTTCATATATAAAAGTTAATAATATCATACAATAATTGCTGTTTTGAGGACAATATGAAAATGAAGTTACCCCAGGAGCAGTATCCCCCCAGAAATCGGGCAAGTTTTGGAAA
>NW_026924971.1:0-2500 GCF_032062105.1 Saccostrea cuccullata
CAAAATTCTTTAATTTCGATTTTCTCAATAACTACTCAGGCAATCGTTTTGAAACTTTCAATGTTTATTCCTTGCAATGTGTCAAAGTGATTTCTACTTTCAAAATAATTGTAATGAGTCGCTCACGGTTGCCATAGAAACGAAACAGAAAAAAAGATTCAGATGTACACATGTGTTCTCCAAGGTCTAGGTCAAAGGGTCAAAGTTCGTCGTATCCAATAAAAGTTCTTTTCACAAGGATTACATATTTGAAATACGAAAGCCCTAGTACTTACCGTTCAAACGTTATGGCTATTTACTATGTTCAAGACGCCCCCCCCCCCCTCTTTTTATGAAGCACACAGCCAAGTAGAATACACAGATATAACATATACAACTTACAAGTAACTTTTTAAAATCTTCATTCATAAAATTCAGTTCCCGTCATGTGATATTTTGCCATCATTCATTCTCCTTCTGTTTTGTCTCTTGAATTTATAAATATTTTATTTTATCTATATAAAAAAAAAATAACGATTGTCAGCTGCATTTATTATCATTTCGCGTTTTCTTGTATATCTATCACTTGTATATTATTCATTTCATTAGATAGTGCAAGTATAAATTAAAAAATTGGTACGTCATTTCCATAGTTTTTATTCATTCATAAATTCTTTGATCCGCTCCTGATGGTTCGCAAAGCCTTGATCACCACTGTATACAAAACATTCATCTCGCCGAAAATGTTCATGATTCCGCTAAACTGAGAAAGTTCACACATGATTTATTATCTCATAACACACATCAGCTTTCTGCAATGCAGAAATGCTCGAATTGAAGGGGAAAATTCAGGAGTTATTGATGAGAAAAATTCAGGAGTTATTATGTCGCCCCGAACGAAGTCGGGGACGACATATTGATATTGTACGCATGTTTTTTTTTTATTCAGGCTGTTTCTCGGAGATGGCTGGGACAATCTTCCTGAAACTTTCCTTCAAGGACGATCACTGGTTGTAGTTGTGCAGTGAGGTCGTTCAGTTCCAATATGTCTACCGTTGCCATGGAAACCTGTAAAAAGCGACAAATTTTGTCCGAGAGTGTTCTCTCTGGTCCCTTAAACGTTCGTCATGAAACTTTTCTTATTTTAATGATTAGTATCTGTAGTTCTGCAACTCGTATTTAAAATTTTCATATAATCGATTATTGCCATGGAAACCAGGTGAAAGTTAAAATTCTTTAATTTCGATTTTCTCAATAACTACTCAGGCAATCGTTTTGAAACTTTCAATGTTTATTCCTTGCAATGTGTCAAAGTGATTTCTACTTTCAAAATAATTGTAATGAGTCGCTCACGGTTGCCATAGAAACGAAACAGAAAAAAAGATTCAGATGTACACATGTGTTCTCCAAGGTCTAGGTCAAAGGGTCAAAGTTCGTCGTATCCAATAAAAGTTCTTTTCACAAGGATTACATATTTGAAATACGAAAGCCCTAGTACTTACCGTTCAAACGTTATGGCTATTTACTATGTTCAAGACGCCCCCCTTCTTTTTATGAAGCACACAGCCAAGTAGAATACACAGATATAACATATACAACTTACAAGTAACTTTTTAAAATCTTCATTCATAAAAATCAGTTCCCGTCATGTGATATTTTGCCATCATTCATTCTCCTTCTGTTTCGCCTCTTGAATTTATAAATATTTTATTTTATCTATATAAAAAAAAATAACGATTGTCAGCTGCATTTATTATCATTTCGCGTTTTCTTGTATATCTATCACTTGTATATTATTCATTTCATTAGATGGTGCAAGTATAAATTAAAAAATTGGTACGTCATTTCCATAGTTTTTATTCATTCATAAATTCTTTGATCCGCTCCTGATGGTTCGCAAAGCCTTGATCACCACTGTATACAAAACATTCATCTCGCCGAAAATGTTCATGATTCCGCTAAACTGAGAAAGTTCACACATGATTTATTATCTCATAACACACATCAGCTCTCTGCAATGCAGAAATGCTCGAATTGATGGTGGCATGTCTGATTCGTTTTTCGGTAGAACCTCTAAAATGAAAGTGAAAGAGGGAAATTTCAGAGTTCTCACTGGCGTTACAATACACAAAATAATTCGGCTGATCTTCTTCATAAATAACATTTCCCAAGCTTTTATGATAGGAAAGATACTGCCAATTAACAAGTATGAGGCTCAGTTCAGTACATCTGCCAGATTTCTTTTATGCAAGTCTGCAAATTGAGGAACTTGTAATTTTCCTGCACTACTTTCTTCTCCTACCGATTCTAAAAATAATGAGTGGGATGTACCGAATTAAGGTCTTCCGTTTCCAATGGAAAGGACTGATATAACTCAATGGTTGTTCAAACTTAGCTTATGCACTTTTGTTTTAGTGATGATAAAAATGAAAGTCTTGTCTAATACGGGGCGACATATGCTATTGCTTGCAATAGCAGACTTTCTAGTTAAGGTCTTCCGTCTTCACGGAAGACCTTTTAG